>NC_056435.1:10490436-10627936 GCF_018296145.1 Oncorhynchus tshawytscha
AGGAAGGAGACGTGTTCTGTCTCCTAGAGATGAACATACTTCGGTGCAAAATGTGCAAATCAATCCCAGAACAACAGCAAAGGACCTTGTGAAGATGCTGGAGGAAACAGGTACAAAAGTATCTATATCCACAGTAAAACAAGTCCAATATCGACATAACCTGAAAGGCCGCTCAGCAAGGAAGAAGCCACTGTTCCAAAACCGCCCTATAAAAGCCAGGCTTCGGTTTGCAACTGGTCTGATGAAACAAAAATAGAACTGTTTGGCCATAATGACCATTGTTATGTTTGGAGAAAAAAGGGGGAGGCTTGCAAGCCGAAGAACACCATCCAAACCGTGAAGCATGGTGGTGGCAACATCATGTTGTGGGGGTGATTTGCTGCAGGAGGGATTGGTGCACTTCACAAAATACATGGCATCATGAGGAAGGAAAATCATTCTGGATATGTTGAAGCAAAATCTCAAGACATCAGTTAAAGCTTGGTCGCAAATGGGTCTTCCAAGTGCACAATGACCCCAAGCATACTTCCAAAGTTGTGGCAAGATGGCTTAAGGACAACAAAGCCAAGGTATTGGAGTGGCCATCACAAAGCCCTGCCCTCAATCCTAGAGAAAATTTGTGGGAAGAACTGAAAAAACGTGTGTGAGCAAGGAAGCCTACAAACCTGACTCAGTTACACCAGCTCTGTCAGGAGGAATGGGACAAAATTCACCCAACTAATTGTGGGAAGCTTGTGGAAGGTTTCCCAGAACGTTTTACCCAAGTTAAACAATTTAAATTCAGTGCTACGAAATACTAATTGAGTGTTTGTAAACTTCTGACCCACTGGGAATGTGATGAAAGAAATAAAAGCTGAAATAAATCATTCTCTTTACTATTATTCTGACACTTCACATTCTTAAAATAAAGTGGTGATCCTAACTGACCTAAGACAGGGAATTTGTACTAGGATTAAATGTCAGGAATTGTGAAAAACTGAGTTTAAATGTATTTGGCTAAGGTGTATGTAAACTTCCGACTTCAACTCTATATACTGAACAAAAATATAAACGCAACATGCAACAACTTTGACGATTTTACTGAGCTACAGTTCATAAAAGGAAATCAGTCAATTTAAATAAATTAATTAAGCCCTAATCTATGGATTTCACATGACTGGGCAGGAGCGCAGCCAATCATAATATTTTTTTTTCCCACAAAAGGGCTTTATTACAGACATATATACTCCTCAGTTTCATCAGCTGTCCTGGTGTCTGGTCTCAGACGATCCTGCAGGTAAAGAAGCCGGATATGAAGGTTCGGCGTTGGCGTGGTTACATGTGGTCTGCGGTTGTAAGGCCATTTGGATATACTGCCAAATTTTAAAAAACGTTGGAGGCGACTTATGTTCGAGAAATTAACATTAAATGATCTGTTAACAGCTTTGGTGAACATTCCTGTAGTCAGCATGCCAATTGCACGCTCACACAAAACTTGAGACATCTGTGGCATTGTGTTGTGTGACAAAACTGCACATTTAAGTGGCCTTTTATTGTCCCCTGCACAAGGTGCACCTGTGTAATGATCATGCTGTTGAATCACCTTCTTGATATGCCACACTTGTCAGGTGGATGGATTATCTTGGCAAAGGAGAAATCCTCACCAACAGGGATATAAACAAATTTGTGCTTTTTGTGCATATGGACAATTTCTGGGATCTTTTATTTCAGCTCATGAAACATGGGACCAACACTTTACATGTTGCATTTATATTTTTGCTCAGTATATACAGTATAGTCTCTTCACTCTGTCCAGCTAGCTAACAGTCATCGAAATTAAGCTTGACAGTCAATAAGCATCGAACATTCCAGAAAGCAATAGATAGAGGACAAGTTAAAATTTTAAATGAAAAGTTACATTTGAACTGCGGCCCTCCGGACCTCGGTGAAGATCGAATGCGCCCCGCGTGGTACATTTGTTTGACATCCCGGCCCTATAGCATCAAAAGTAGTGAACTATAAGGAATACGGTGTCATTTCAGATACAAACAGAGACTCGGTCCCCTTTGATAGTTGAAGAGTAGCTGAAACAGATGTGATTCTCAACTTCAAGTAAAGAACCAGGTCATTGGTGCAGTATGACATCATCCTGACTCCTCACAAATACAGGCCACTGTGTCCCAGGTGTTTGTCTTAGAGTAAGTCTCACCAAGCACCTTTGGGTCACAGCTACTATACTCTCTGGCATATTCCTAGAAACGTACTTAACTCTCTTTGTAAACTGACAAATAGCATAATTAATCCATTATAATGTTCAACTAACTAGAAAAGGCCTTAAGTCCAAGAGATTATCAGAGTTGTTTTAGGCATTTGATAAGCAAGGCAATATTAGTGTTGTGTGTCAAGTATACTGTACATCATAATCATCTATTCCAACAAAAACTAAGTGAAATATTTTCTTGAAAATGAACTGTCATAGACATATAAGAAAAAATGAAAAATGTATTACAAATGAATAGTCATAGACATAGATGATGATAATGTTGTTAACACAGTGTGTCATTGTCTACTCTTACCAATCCTTGAAACCAACAACCTCTCCCACTTCAGAATTTCCTGGTTCAATGTTCGGGAGAACCTTGTCTTGAGAAACCAAGCCATTGTTGTCAAATGGAGGTCTGTTGTAACCCGACGCTGTATTTTCACCACCAAGGGCTTACCCGAAGGAATTTCAACAGTAACTCAAGCCAGAGGTTTGGAACCAAATTACACAATCCTCGAAAACAAGGGAAAGTGACGACACCAGAGACTGGCCATGGGGACAATAGGCCCTTCATTCAGACCGTCTCTGTCCGTCCGCCGTCAGTTGGACTCCATCTTGGATTCCTCACGCAGACGGAGGTAACCTTCTTTGTTGTAGCACAGGTGTTATCACAAGTTAATGACAAATTCCAAGTGACATTAGCATGTTTTGATACGGGTGCACGTAGTTCAATGTTACAGTAGTGTATTCTTAATCACTGCAAGGACCACACGGTGATGTTTACACAAATATAACATAAGTGCTAGCTTCTTGTAGCATTTTGGCTCACATAATTCAAATGGCCAACCTTTCCATAAACAGTTCAAACCAGACGGCCTAGATCTGAACCAAAATAGAAAACAGGCCAGTCTTCCAAAGGTCAACCTGATGGCTGAACAGAGGAGGCGCGATAGAGTAACCAGATCTGGGTAATCTGATTTTGAGTGTTGTAACCGACACATGACACGAGAGGCCTGTGCACGTTTGGAAACACCGGGGCCCAGGCCTGGATTCAAATAGTATTTGTTCCCGTCAAATACTTTCAACATTTGACTTAGCCTGTACGGGGTGCCAGATGGGTAGGTTTTTTTTCTCCCTTTTGGGCCTATTCTATTGGTTCTTTTGCGCCAGGCAAGCTCAACCAAGGGAAGCTAACATATTTGAAAGTGCACAAACGCTATTTGAGCCCGGCTCTGGTAAGGTCATTCCCACCCTGATAACCTCCAGTAGAACTCGATCTGTCTCTGGTCCACCTCAACAAAACAAGAGTTAAACTCAGATGGCTCAACCTGCAGCGTTCGTCTTGCCCAACTCGCCATTACTCATACTGTAGGTCCAATTCTTAAAACAATGGATGTGTAGTATTATCTATCTTGGCAGAGCTTTACCATCTTATTGCAAGACTGCTTTCCCAGACTCCCAAACAAAGGTACTTTGTCTGAGTCAGTGTAACAACAACCCCTGAATAAGATTAGGTTCTATGTCTAACATAACGAGTACATCAAAACTGTCTGACATTCTTTCCAAATTGTTTGGTGAAGAACAAAAAAAAGACAAGGAAAATACTGTCTAACATTCTTTCCAAACAGTCAGGACACTGTCTGTGAAGGAATGGTGAAGGTAGAAGCCACACAGGTGGATGGGGAATAAGGGTCCCTCAAAGTAAAGCTTTAAAATGTGGGAATGCGAACGCATGCCCCCTCCATGGTCATCACCATCAAAGTCATATTCATCCATTGACCAACTTGCTGCCAAAAATAGCACGAGTCACTTCTGGCTCATTGGGTCAAGTGTTCCCGTAATGAGCTTCTGGTGAGGTCTGTTACAGTTAACGTAGCCATGTGACGTCACTGACAAGTGGCAGGCCAGGAGAGGAGAGGTGGCCGAGGGTCTGGTGTGGACTGGAGATTCAGGGTCTAACCTGTCTGTCTGTGTGTGTGTGTCTGTCTGTCTGTCTTTGTGTGTCTGTTTCCATGCCTGCCTGCCTGCCTATCTGTTTGTCTGTCTATAAGTCTCTTAGATCATGTGAAATGTTTGCTGAATTGTTGGATCACTCTCATTTGATTGACAAAGGAATGACAAAGAGTCATGGATTTTCTGTTCTAAAAGGGATTTTTCCTAGTGGAAACCTAGTAAGAGTGGCTGACTGAGTATCATACTCAAAGCAATATCTACTAAAACACTAGCGATGCGTCCCAAACGACATCCTATTCCGTATATAGTGCACTACATTTGACCAGAGAGCCCTATGAGTCCTCGTCAAAAGTAGTGCACTATATATGGAATTGAGTGCCGTTTGAGAGGCAGCCTACGCCTGGTCTGCAACACAGCAGCCACACAATGATATCATTGTGGAGGTAGAAAAAAGCTCATTCTATTGGACATTATAGAACTGCAGACACTGTCTCCTGCTGTAGGTAATGTTATATCATCAATCTTCTCTTTTTAAAAGGCCAACAAGTTACCCTGTGCCATTGTTCCAAACTTCTGGAAATCTGATAGAGGGAGAGAGCAATGAAAAGAGAACGTTTCCATACAGGGCTGATATAGAAAGTGTGGAGATTGGAGGAAGAAAATATATATTTTTTAAAGTGGAGCAAAATACTTGCTGTTGCTAATCAGGTCGTAAGGTTATAAGTAGGTAATAATAAAGTAATTACTCGTACTTATTATCTCCTTGAGTCCCACCGTATCGCTGGCGAGTTCCGGACTTAAACATTGTGTGTCTGAGCTAGTCTTCCTGTACTATTGGAATCGTCTATATCTTCTGCATCCGTAAATACCAACCATTACTCTGTTTGATTAGGGGGGGGTGAACTAGAGTGGTGTTTGTGAGACAAGGGCGGAACCCGAAAGGGCCCGGGGGCGGGTCTTTTATACCAAAATGTCTGTAGAGTCCGAATGGTTTGAGCTACAAACTATTAAAAGCTTTCTATGAAACGCTAAGACTCTCACAAACACGCACATGTTTTTTTGCTCTATGATGCGTACAAGCCACACAAAAAGGTAAGGGGTTCTCCAGTATAGAAGATCATTGGAAATCCCTGGACATGTGTCTATAACACTGTATGCTCACGTAGTTGCTGACACAAACTCCAAACTAAACACAGTTGTCACTGACAAGTTGGATATTATTTTCCAGTGAGTAATCATTTGATGTACTTACAGCATTCATATAAATTCTTTTTTTTTAAATCAGGTTTGTGCTTAGATGGAACTTGTCTTTTTATTGACATCTCATGAATGCAACTGTTTATGTAAATATAAGGGCTGGACATGCAGATAAATGAAAGTCAGATAAACAAAAATAAGATTTTTTGCTGGAATCTTGGGACCAAAATGTTCTGAGTAGTGCAATGTATTTAAACGTTTTAAAAAACGATTTGTTCAAGTGATTTTTTTTGCCAGAAAATATAAATGTGTAACTTTGTGTGTGATTTAGTAATTTGCAGAGGACAAAATTAAGAAATTTAAAAAAGTTTGTCCTCATGATTGGAAAAAACCGCAGGACTGTCAGATTACAAAATTTCGGCCCAATTTCCAATTTTCAACTTGATTATGACTAATGCAAGACTATCATTTCCATGCCAGACCACAACTACACACCAAAATGAAATCTTAAGCTAACCCTAAAGACTTGAGGAAGCATTTACAATAGGTTGCTGTGGAAAATACTGATAACTTAAATACAGATTGTATAGATAAAAAAATCAAATGAAGATGGTTTCGGAACGAGACAGCAGGCTAAATCAGTTTGGTATCGTTGCATCTGCAGAATCACTGCAGATACCCAGAGCGATACCAACTTTACGCACAACTTAAACACAAAACCAGTATCATAATATGCATATTATTCATATAATATGATCAATTATAGATTGATAGATAACAAGTCAAGCAATGTGTGTATCGTAAAAATGCCGTCATGCATTCACCCATAAAATGATGACAAAATGTGGTGAACATGCACATCGGTCTTATTTGCGTAACTTGATTTAGTGAAGCTCAGAACCCGTAGCCTATAGTGAAAATAAGTGCCACACGATAGGCTACACAAAGTCTACTATTCACATAATAGTAGAATAAACTTCAAATTAAACATTTCGTTTATTGTTTTGTATCGTTAGAACCTGTATTAGTAGCATTGGTTGACCTGTAAGATAATGTAACCATTCCTTTTACACAAAGTAGCCGTATCTTTTAACTTTGAAATTATATTCAGAGCTGCTTACATTTTCTGAACAGGCTTCTTCCGTTTCTTAGCTGCGTACTGCGCCGTACTCCCCAACATGATGTATCTCTCCCTAAGAAAGTCTATAGAATAAGACTATCCTATACGTGTCCCTCTTATTTTTGCAGGTCGTTTTCGAAGACCCACGACTAGATGCAGCTCTGTATAATGTAAATATCCACAAGGAGTCCGCCGATGTACAGAACGTCTCATACGTCGACGCTCCAAATATGAACAGAAACTATTCCTCTTGGTTGACCAGACCGACAAAATCCCAAATTGTTTTTTGATATAAAAGTTTAGGGAAACCTTTCAAACTGCACAGAAGCTACAAATGGCTTGCGTGATCCGAATAAATTTGACTCCGTCCGTCCGTCGGTCCGTCCGTCCTTTTTTTTTTTTAAAGCTGTCATTCCTAATGCATTAACATACTGTACACTCCTCTAGTTGGGCGAAAGTAATGACTGCGTTTTCTGCTACTCGAACCAATCCAGAGCGCTGGTTCGCCGCAACTCACGCAGCAGGTACAGTGGGGCTGTTCGCTATTGGTGCAAAGCGCTTTCAGGAAATGTAACACAGAAGAGAGAGAGAGAGAGAGAGAGAGAGAGAGAGAAGAGAGAGAGAGAGAGAGAGAGAGAGAGAGAGAGAGACCTTTAAAGGGGCAATCTACGATTCAAACAATAACAAAGCGTCGACCCCGCCACTGTTTTGGTAAACATGCGAGGGACGGAGCTAGAGAAATGTATCCACTCTGAAATTCATAGGCAGAGGCACAGAGCTATGGCTGCAAGGACCTAGCATCCATCATATCAAAATTATAGTTGTACTCATGTTTTGAGGCTATACAACGATCGTTTCCAATGACATTGTTTACAACCAACATAGTAAAACAAGCTTATATTTTGGGTTCTGATGGGGTACGACAGTTGAACTAAGCTCAAGAGGTAGTTAGAATGTACATTATTCAATAATCAATGGGTATTTACACTATCATTAATTTACATGTCAAAAATTGGTTTAGAATTCGCAGATTTCCCCTTTAATGGTGGAGTTGTTTATGATATATACAACAAGGACAAACTGTACATATTGTACTTACATAATCGTTTGCAACCTTTGATATCATGGAGAACATGCTCAGAGCTATGTGCAATAACCAATTTCTATGTAAATGCTGGCTATTGTCCTGGGCCTCTAACTTCATACTGGAATGCTAGATTAAAACATGTTTAATATACACAGTTTCAGATCATTTTATGTTAGTGCGTGAACTTTGGCAACCAGACATTTCCAAAGCCACTTTCTCCCATGCAGTAGTAGATCATAGATAGCCAGGTATTCCTGGGCTACAGGGCTCTACCATAACCCTGTTACACTGTGGTTGTAGCATGGTTCTATGATGCTGGGAGCTTTTCAGACACTCTTCCCATAAAGATGACTTATTGCTTCTGGTTCAAGTGATGAACGTGGTAATGGTTGCCTAGGGTTGTCTTGAAGAGTTTTTTTTGTTGATTTCAACAAAGATATCCTGTTATGTCCATGGGCTTTTGAAACTCCCCGAACCACAATCCATTAAATACACTTGCAAACTATGGAGAGTTCCTCTAAAATGCCTTGTTTTATTCCATCTCCTCTTTCCTCTGTGATCGCTTGGCCAATGGATCCTAGTAGTAGGACAGTATTTCCAGCACATGATAATATTGGATAACTCAATTCGGAGGGAAACTGAAGTGAATGATTAACACTGACAATAGAGACTTACTGGTAAATATTCAACAACTTCAATGAGACAAAATAGACAGGATTGTAATCACATAGAATAGGATGGATTAAAAATAGAGCCTCACTGATCATGTGGACTGGGCCAGGGAGGCCAATGTTTGCTAACACGTTGATCTGTTCTATACTCAGGCTGCAGTGGGGTTGTCACCCCAGAACTGTGATGGGTTGGGTTGGGTCGCCCAGGCGTTGCTGTCTGACAGGGAGTGCAAAACCTCTGACCGACCATATTCACCACAGAGCAGGAACTATCTGCAGCACACATATTGAAACAGTGTCAGTAAAAAACAAACAGCCACAGAAAGGACAGTAAAAGCACACCACAGAAAGGACAGTAAAAGCACACCACAGAAAGGACAGTAAAAGCACACCACAGAAAGGACAGTAAAAGCACACCACAGAAAGGACAGTAAAAGCACACCACAGAAAGGACAGTAAAAGCACACCACAGAAGGACAGTAAAAGCACACCACAGAAAGGACAGTAAAAGCACACCACAGAAAGGACAGTAAAAGCACACCACAGAAAGGACAGTAAAAGCACACCACAGAAAGGACAGTAAAAGCACACCACAGAAAGGACAGTAAAAGCACACCACAGAAAGGACAGTAAAAGCACACCACAGAAAGGACAGTAAAAGCACACCACAGAAAGGACAGTAAAAGCACACCACAGAAAGGACAGTAAAAGCACACCACAGAAAGGACAGTAAAAGCACACCACAGAAAGGACAGTAAAAGCACACCACAGAAAGGACAGTAAAAGCACACCACAGAAGGGACAGTAAAAGCACACCACAGAAAGGACAGTAAAAGCACACCACAGAAAGGACAGTAAAAGCACACCACAGAAAGGACAGTAAAAGCACACCACAGAAAGGACAGTAAAAGCACACCACAGAAAGGACAGTAAAAGCACACCACAGAAAGGACAGTAAAAGCACACCACAGAAAGGACAGTAAAAGCACACCACAGAAGGGACAGTAAAAGCACACCACAGAATAGCTGACAGCTTTGACTTGGCTGCCAGAAAGGAGTGATATGTTACGTGTAAAATCCACTCACTTGACACTCCACAAAGTAGGTTCCCATACGAGGCCATGGTTTCAAGTGAACTTCTTTGAAAAAGTAGGAGTTCAATCTATACCCTTTACTCTTACACCCTCAGTAAACACTGACTAGAAGATTGGGGTTGAAAAGGTCTCTCTGTTCTAGTTCTTGTTGATTAAATCAGTCGATCACAATGTATTTTGGCATTGACTTAGCGTTCCAACAGATTTCATAACCGCTGTTTACGTGTGGCTCCACGTATCGACTAAAGTATTTGCCCAATTGTCAACTGAAGCAATGTATTGGGGTCGACACTCGAATGGAAACGTTGAACTCATGAAATCCGTCAACATTACTGGAGCCCTAAAGCTTAATTGAATATAAATCGTGACAAATGTATGTTGAGAAATACAGGGATAGAAACACAGAGGCTAAATTGAGTGCAAATCCAGAACTAACACTCGTTGGTTATGTTTTTTTTTGTTGCGGATGTCCCCCCCCCCCTATTAACAACACTCACCAGAAATCACTTGGCATAGCTGCCTATTAAATGGTCCTATCCAAGCAAGTATTGGAAATCCCCGTCATAGCCACTGGAGGGAAAGGTCTCTGCCATAGTGAAGAACAAATTAACACATGGGGAAACCTATTTTGTTACCATAGAGCCTCTGTTGTTGGAGCTTATAAACAAACCAGTAACAAGTAAGCAGCTATTTATAATATGCCACCATCTGGCACCACAAAATTACTTTTACGGTTGAAAATACATCCAGTTCAATCAGAGTTTTACTTGCAATAAAGAAAATCTGTCCGGATAACATACAGGAAACCGGCACACAGACCTTAGTTGGTGAAGTTGTCTTGGTTGCACTGTAATTATGTAGATTGCAGAGGGAGTGTAAATTGTCTGAATTAAAAATGAAGAAACGACTGTTTGTCGCGAGAACAAATGGAGTTTATAGAAACCATCTCTGTTTTGACATTCATTGGAAGCATGGTGCCATTATTGTCACGATGGGGTTTAGATCTGAAATTCTGCTTCAATCTGAAATGGGATTTATTTCAACGCTGTTCAAATAGCTGTAGCATGATACAAATGAAATGGTTTTCATCAAGGTAGAATTATCACGTCAGTTTAAGCAACAAGAAGAGAAGCTTTATCTGTCAAGAAATAAAGATGCAACATTAACAAAATTGCACTCTTAACATGAGCTCATTAAAGAATTACACGTTTAGAGTTATACAATTCAGAGGAGTTTATATTGTTTGGCGGGGAACAGGGTGAAACTGTGGTTCGTTTCCAGTTCTAGATGGCAAATCAAAGATTGTTGCCATAGTTTTTAACAAGACACGGCGAGGTGATTTTCATACACTAGTAAATCTGTTGAAAACAGTTTTAAATGTTACCCATTGAACTTTTACTGGGTAGCATTTAGTTCTATAACCAGCTTCATAAAGTGAAATGAGCGCTGTGTCATTTTGCAGTCTTCTCAATTACGACAACTTTCTGCACCTGCTTCCATGATTTAGCGCTTCAGAAAGCTGGTGTGCTTTGAAGGAAAAACAAAAGAAAATGCCATTTATATGTCACCTGCCTTCGCAGAGGTTTTGTTGGCATGAAGGGACTAAGATGTACTTGGTTGTGAGTGTCATAACCAAGGACAGTTTAGGATGCACAACAGGAAGATAAATTAGCTGAGGGAGGGTGTCTAATACAATACTCTGATTTAATAGATTTGAGGCATGAAGTGGGTGGGAAATGTACCTTCGCTGCCTGGTCTCTACCCTCAAGTAAAGCTAACCCCCTGGTCCCCTCTGCTCACCCTGCAGTTACTGATTGATATTAAAGGCGCATTAGAGCAAGGAATTCTGCCCCCTAGAGGTAAAAAACAGAACCTTTGTAGGATAGGTTGGCAATTTACAACAACAGAGGCAGAGGAATTTGGCACTCTGACCATTCTACACAATCCATTTATAAGTATACCTGAAAATCACTGACCATGGTTATTCTAATTCACAGCATTTCTGTTTTCCTGATACTGACGCCTTCTGACAGTGTTGGGGTCTAGCCTGACGAGTTGGTGTGGACAATGTTGTTTTGAATTGAGCATAATGTCTTACTCTGCCCTCGCCCTTCATTTTACGAAACACTGACTGAAGCACAGGATCTTCCAAAGACTCAACTGGCTCAAAGGTCAAAACTCAAGCTGTTGGATGGCCTCCCTGTCCAGCAATCAACTTGTGCTCTACTTATAAGGGTGCAGCACTAGTGGAAAAACAACAACAACCTAGCTAAATCGGATACTATCCCATAGGTCTGGGAACAGTTACAGGAGTTTACCTCCAATCAAAATGGCTGCCGAAGGTTGTGATTTGGCATCGCTTCATTGGCGACAAGTTGTTTGTGTTGACCTCTCTTTGAAGCAGAGAGGAGAAGTCCGGGGTTTGTCTGGCTCACAGAGAAAGGAAGGGATTAAATCCAGAAGTGGCCCTTACCCTTTACTCAGATCCGAGTAGCCATATCTAGCAAAGCACTTGATCTGTGGAAGAGGAAAATAAAGAGTCTACAAGGAAATACAAGTCTTCTCCTCAGTGAAGTTCTTTCATCTCTCTGCATTCTCATCATTATTTTCATTGGTACAGTAATGTATCACGGTACATAATGTTGAATATATTATGAGTATATGCTTAGAGCATATCTGTCATCATGCTGATGCTGTAAATCATTAAGTATTGCACTCAGCCCGGTGGTGGACCTTGCAATGTTCCTCTCAACGAATAGCTTATACAGTCTTGTATAGATGTATGAAACATGATGAAAATGAAGGACACACTATCTCCACCTTAAAGTACCAAACCTGAGAGAGGCTCATCCTTCAAACTCAGTCCGGGTCCGGGTCTGGACCCTGGACCACACACACACACACACACACACACACACACACACACACACACACACACACACACACACACACTTTCAGTCTTATAGTCATCCTCAATTTAATTTACTTCTGAGAGACCCGTGATTGCGGACAGATGTTGGCGTAGTGGACATAGTGTGTGTGTGCAAAACAGGGTGGAGGGGGTTGGTTGGTCGGGTCATTGTTTAAACTTTACCTTACCGTCTAGTCATGGCTTTTTCCATGGCAGCTCTAACTCTCTCTCTCTCCAGCCCAATGAATCACAATTGGGTTTATTGGAAGGGACTTAACCCTTGTGGTGGATAGGTTGGCCTTTTGAAAGACAAATTGGTCCCATTTCTCATCTTGTTTTTTTATGAGAGATTATTAGCTGTGAACTTTTTAAAGGAGGCGAGGGTAGTGAGTTATGCTCGCTGTCATGCAGAGTACTGAGTGGGCTTTAGGACTGTAGTCTTGCCAGTGCATTCCTACTCAGGAAACGATTTGTTTGTATCAAACACTGAAGTCAGCCTTCACTTTAGCCTTACCTCTATACTTTCAACAGAAACTGAAGACCACCTTTATTCAAACAGTGTGTGAGGTATAGTACTCCTAAGTGCCTACCTAGATGACATGTTTTGAATAGTCAGGCCAGGGTGTGTTATTTGTTCTCTACAGTGTAGATGGAAGGGCTCTATAGTACGTTTCTCTCCTGTGAGTAGATTATGGGTGCACACACTGGGTCTCCTGATGGTAGAAGTGGACACAGATCCAATCATCTCAGATCTCTACAATTGCCAAGGAGGTAGGAGATAGGAGTTGGTTTGGGATTTAAGGGATATTGCTGCTGCCCAACCTACTGGGAAATGTTGGGCCAACTAAACTGTAAACTCCAGTCTGTACCCTACAGGTATAAGGGCAGGGGTAAGTTTGGCAGTGGTGGAAAAAGTACTTGATTGTCAAACTTGAGTAAAATAAGATACCTTAATAGAAAATGACTCACAGAGTAAAATACTGTTTGAGTAAAGGTCTACAATTATTTGGTTCTAAATATACTTAAGTATAAAAAGTAAATGTTATTGTTAAAATGTACTTAAGTATCAAAAGTAAAAGTACAAATTATTTCATATTCCTTATAAACCAGACGGCACAATTGGTATTTTTTATTGACAGATAGCCAGGAGTACACTCAAACTCTCAGACATAATTTACAAACAAAACATGTGTGCTTAGTGAGTTTGCCAGATCAGAGACAGTAGGGATGACCAGGTTTTCTGTCTTTCTGTGCCAGTTTGTCTTGTTTGTTAAAGTCAACCTGTGGTTTGCCTCCGTGGCTGCGTTTCCCCAGTCTCTCTTTTCTCGTCCTCCTAGTTTTGACCCTTGACAGTCCTGACTCTGAGCCTGCCTGCCATCCTGTACCTTTGCCTCTACTCTGGATTACCGACCTCTGCCTGACCTGACCCTGGGCCTGCCTGCTGTCCTGTACCTTGACCCCACTACTCTGGATTACCGACCTCTGCCTGACCTGACCCTGGGCCTGCCTGCTGTCCTGTACCTTGACCCCACTACTCTGGATTACCGACCTCTGCCTGACCTGACCCTGGGCCTGCCTGCTGTCCTGTACCTTGACCCCACTACTCTGGATTACCGACCTCTGCCTGACCTGACCCTGGGCCTGCCTGCTGTCCTGTACCTTGACCCCACTACTCTGGATTACCTGACCTCCTGCCTGACCTGACCTCTGCCTGACCCCTGGGCCTGCCTGCTGTCCTGTACCTTGACCCCACTACTCTGGATTACCGACCTCTGCCTGACCTGACTCTGGGCCTGCCTGCTGTCCTGTACCTTGACCCCACTACTCTGGATTACCGACCTCTGCCTGACCTGACCCTGGGCCTGCCTGCTGTCCTGTACCTTGACCCCACTACTCTGGATTATCGACCCCTGTCTGCCTTGACCTGTTGTTTGCCTGCCCCATGTTGTTGCAATAAACATTGTTACTTCAACACAGTCTGCACTTGGGTCTTACCTGAAACCTCATAGTACTTTTGGGTGTCAGGGAAATGTATGGAGTAAAAAGTACATTATTTTCTTTAGGAATGTAGTAAAGTAAAAGTTAGCAAAAATAAAAAATAGTAAAGTACAGACACCCCAAAAAACGACTTAAGTAGTACTTTAAAGTATTTTTACTTAAGTATTTTACACCACTGAAGTTTGGGTTTGAGTGTTGCTAACAGGTCTGACTGCTAACACCCAGGCTAGCGTTCTCCTACTGAGTCACACCACTCCTAATGCTCAATTTTCACCAAGTGTGAGAAAATAAATATGTTAATGATGAGTGGAGCTGCGCGCTGAATGAGGCCAGCTTCCACATGTGCTTTGAGTTGGGAAGAGGGATTGGGAAGCTCAGGTCTGACAAAGCCCCATTGGTCACTGATATAAGGCTGCAGCACTTTCAGGCTCTTCCGTGGGCCACCCCATAGACTCCCGCGCATGTTATAATCATTTAGGTGCAGGTTGTCATTGTTGAGCGAATTTGAATCAGAACATCTAATGAATCAGACTGATATATTGTCCGATTGTCTAGATCAGAGTAACCTACTCTTAATCAGCTTCCTATATCGAACACTTGTTGACTTAAAAAAACAACAACACTTAACACAGTGAATAATTAATACGTGTAAAGGAGTAATCATCCAAGGCTGCCATCTCGGTGCTTTGGCAACCACAGAATTCCTACTGATGCTATGTAACATAACGCATGTGTGTAATCAAAATCAAATCAAATGCTATTGGTCACATGCGCCGAATACAACAGGTGTAGACCTCACAGTGAAACGCTTACTTACGAGCCCCTAACCAACAACGCAGGTTAAAAATAAAATAAAATACAGATAAGAATAAGAAATAAAAGTGACAAGTAATTAAAGATTTCAATCATGCTTTTCAGATTGAAAAACATCACCGCCATTTTTTTGTACCTGATGAAGTGCAAACTGGGCAGTAGACCTTATCTCCAGGCCATCAGACTTTTAAAGAGTCACCACTAGCCTCCACCCAGTACCCTGCCCTGAACCACCGGGTACACAACCCTGAAACCTTAGAGACAGCTGCCCTATGAACTGTACATTAAAAACCGGTCACTTTAATAATGATTGCATACTTTTTAACCCAATATTTATATACTGTATTCTAGTCGAGTCTCATCCTATAGAACTACTGCTGTACACACCTTTCCTATTCATATACTGTCCCTGCTGTCTATACACCTCATCCTGTACTATATATTTATATTCTGGACACGGACATTGCTCATTCTAATATTTCTATATTTGTTCATTCCTTTCTTTTTAACTTTGGGATTTGCGTGTATCGTTTTGTATTGTTAGGTATTACTGCACTGTTGGAGCTAGGAATGTAAGCATTTAGCCACACCCACAATAACATCTGCAAAATATGTGTACGTGACCCCTCCCCCCAAAAAAACATTTTACTTCATTCGAAAGTCCCCTTTCTGCCTTCACTCAACTCCATAAAAGTTCCGGTGGACTCCCACGAATTGTGAAGAAGCGATGCAAATGTTTTCATCACCATCAGAGTTTCATGGCAACAACATCCCACTGGGCACCTACTCCACGTGTGCTCAACGTAATTTCATTGAAATTACGTGGAAAGAGAAATTGATTCAACCAGTGTGTGCCCATCTTCTTTTCCAAGTTCCCCAAAATAATAAACTACAATAATAAACCCCGCTTGATCCCACCGCCAAGCTCCACTGTGCAATGTATCATTATATTGAATATCACGTCTACCTGGCTGGCGCAACACGGAGAGATAGGAGAACGGGATTTATGAGGAATGCACTTCTCTCGTGCTTATCTTCCTGGAAGTGTCTTCAAGATCGGAGTTGGAATTTTGGTGAAAATGGCAACATAAATAACAGAATAATATATCATCCATGACAGCATTCTTCATTCGTCTACTTTCCTCTACTTGACCGTCTGTCAACCATGGCATCCCAGCAGGTGGGGCGCTACAGTGATCTTGGAGGGAGACAAACAGCTCACCTCGGGTCCGAGGGCATCGCGTTTATCACACCTGGGTCTGGCCTAGATCCCCCAACCTTTGGGTTGTCCCAACTGATGACCACCACTCACTCTGGACAAGTAGCATAGGCACAGATACTGTATGTTGCGGTCCCACAAAAGACATGGACACCACCTTACAGAGTCATGTAAATGTTTCTAACGAAGAATGCAAATAAGGAGGCCCCTGAGGATCAACAGTAACTTACATAACATATATTTACAGAGAGAAAAAAATGTCAAACAACATCTGCAAATGTCACTTACAGTGTTTGTTCTAATAGCAGGCAGCAGCAGTGCCGATGAAGAGGAGGCCTACTGTTTTAACACTGGTAGCTACAGTAGCACCAATATCTTGTTTTCCAGTCATTCACATAAGCCCAGTAATCAGTATGGCTAATCAGATGTTGGGAAAGCCAGCACGAATAAATAGGTGTGAAGGAATTCTCTCCCCCTCAGCCCGACCAACAGATGGGAACACTCCAAAGTGGAACACTTGTTTTTGGGTGCTTTCCACACGCCACACTCTCCCTCCGACTACTTTAAGGATCTATTATGTGGGTTTGCCTTATGCCTTTTAATGGACGTGTGTGGTGTTTAAGTCTATTTAGTAACACATCTACAATAACTCAGATCAATACCCTTTTTGTACAGTAAGCATTCATGTTTTGATTTTGTGGGACCAATGTCTATACTTGTATATGTGGTATTGCAGGCAATCTGAGGGATACTTGTATATGTGGTATTGCAGGGCAATCTGAGGGACATTAAGTCCTACGGTACTTATTTCTTATGGTGCTACTTGCATGTCAATATGACCTGTTTGAGGAAAATTCTCCGAATAACTCTCTTTTGGAGTTTGGATAGTAGTATACTAATCTGTACTGAGAACACAAACATGAGGTTGTATTATATGTGACCAGCACAAAGTCAAAGTTCCTAACCTCTCCGGCTTTGCCTTTTCATATAACAGTGTACTGCAGTGCCTCACTGCATGGTGGCCTACTGTAGCCTGGACATGAGAGGAGAGGCGATTGCGTCGATTCAACAGCAGTGTCTGTTGTTGAGGCTATCTCGGCTCGGGCTGCCTGACTCTAAGTGGGTAAAGTGAGCCCCTTCCCTCTGAAAAACTGTGTTCGCATGCAAAGGGCTGTGGGGCCCCATGTCCCAGCATTCTCAGGTGGTGACTTCAGGAGAAGACTGTGAAGCTGGAGCTGAAGAACTGAGAGTGGGCCAGGCCTGTCTGGCCCATTGGGACCTGCCATCCACAGCCTCCCAGCTCCAGTCTGTTATTTCTAGTGTTATTGAAGAGTGGGGCCTCCTCTGCTCTTGGCCGGGCTCTGTCCCTCCACTCATCTGTAGTTGATTAGGGCCCCGGTCGGTCGGTTGGATTCTCCCTGGTTCCCCAGCGCTGACATGAGGTATGGGCCTAGCGAGGCCCAGGCTACACTCACAACGATAAACATGACGGCTTCCCATGAACTCATGCATCCCCTTGTAGTGAATGAAAAATGGAACATTTTAGACCTAACGGTTAACACTCACTTCAAGCAGAACAGAGAGCGATAAAAGATCCCTGTTAATGTTAATGTTGTTGTATACGAGGCTGCCTGTCAAAATGTGTTGATGTATTTTGTCATTATTGGTGTTGACTTGATAGGGGATGGATTTGATAACTAAGGTTGTGTTACAGTAGCAGGCATGTGGTACTATGCCGTAGCCAGTCTACTATGCCGTAGCCAGTCTACTATGCCATAGCCAGCTGCTACACTATACCATGTGGCTTTGAGTGCCTGTCAAAAAAACACAACAGGACATCTTGGTCTTAGTTATGAAATGTTCCGAGTACATTGAGGGGAGTTGATGCTTTTAGTAAATGTACAAAATGACAATTGGCCCAATTTTTTTTTAACGATGTTGTCAGACAGCGACATTACGTAAAGTTCCATTCTCACTATTAGTCCCTGGATGCCAGTATTATTTTAGTTTGCTTAAATTGATCTGAAAAGACGTGTGAGTTAGTGCAAATTCCCCGCTACAGGCCTGCACTCTCTCGCTCTCTCTCCATGCCTATTGGCTGCATGGGATTATGGTCGCTGACTGGGAGATGTTTTTCCTGGAAACACGATAGTTTCCTTTTCCATTGGCCCTTCCCTCCTCTGCATCACTGAACACTTGCTCATGTCCAAAACACATTTAAACTTTTAAACAACGCATAGGACCGCTGTTCAACACACAGACTTTAAAAGTAATCAACCATCACAATGTTCAAGGCACATGCAGAGGGTGAATTACGGTTAGGCCGTGCTTTCCTTGGCAGTCTTTTCCTTATTTTCTCTTAGAGGGATGAAAGCCAGCTGGGTATGTGTAGAGAGGAAGGGTGTGGGCCTAAATTACAAAACAAATTCTGCGGTCAATTTACAATTGGATTTTGGGATATCCCATATTCTATCACTACTCTTAATACATGGGAAATATGTCTTCTCGTGATTTAACTGGATATTTAAACATTTATTATCAATGTATTATTCAAATGTTCAAAGGGTTGAATACATTAGATTAATGAGGCAATATATACGGAATAAAGGTTGCAATAGACTTAACCAAGAATGAGCATATTGAAACTATTTGGGCTGAAAAAGAGGAGGAAGAGGGAGCTACTAGATTAGATGCACAGCAGCTAAACAAAAACCTCTCTTTTAAAAGGGCTGACGGTCATTTCATAATATTGATCATGTTAGAGAGAAAATACGTTTTCGCCCTCCATATACTGAGCCAAAAGCATACACTTTTGTGTACCGTGTTTCCAATCATTTCTTTGTGGGTTTAATGTTTATCTGTCCTTAACTTACTTTACCGTTTTTTTGGTTTACTTTCTGTGTACGTCCATCAACACAGCTAGCAAGCTGAGCTAGCTACCCACTGGGCACATCAGTTCAACGTCTAGGAGACGGTCTTCAAGGTGAAGCCAAAGACGGTCATTACCGGATGTCGAGTGACGTCACTGAATTCAAATTTGAAATCGGCCAAAACCTAACTGGAGTTTTCAGGGAGAGTGGCAGCGAGCCAACCTCATTCTGGTAAGACCCTATCCCAAAATATTGGTAAAATGGAGAAGATATATGAAATGCTGTATGTAAAAACGTTTCATGAAATGGATGGCCTCTTATTTAACAAGCTATTATACACTCTTAGAGAAAAGGTGATATCTAGAACCTAAAAGGGTTCTTCGGATGTCTCCATAGGAGGTAGAACCCTTTCCTGAAACCAAAAATGTTCTATCTGGTTCTGCCTGGAACCAAAAAGGCTTCTCCTATAGGGACAGTGCAGCTCGTTATTTGGGTTAGCCCAGTTGAACTTGGCATGTAGACTACTGCTGACTATTTGACAAATTGAGGAAGACGTTTATTGAATTGTGCCTGTGTCTCTCTAGGTGGCCAGAGGTGCCTTTATAACCTCTGTCAGTTAACCAATCAGAGAGAGAGAGAGAGAGAGAGAGAGAAAGAAACACTTCTCAGTCAGTTTCTCTGGTGGTAGTCCAGGTGTGGATGCATTTTTCTTTGATGCATTCTCGGCTATACAGTGTTTGCTCAGTTATACATTTAGCTCACTTTTTAACAGCTTTCGATTATGGATAATACTGTAAATCTAATTTGGCACTAAGCCTGCTGTAAACACTCATATAACCCCAATATGAAACCCATTTCATAAACTTGCTTAGAGACAGGGATTTGAATTCTTTCTGAAAGCATGTAGAGCTATGAAATGTTGGAGTGACATTTTTGAACTTCTGTATCTCATGACATATCTTCTCGACCCAGAAAGGCGAGAATCTCAATTGCATACCCCTCGCATCCTCTCTCTTTTCTCGTCAACTCCTTCTCACAACCCATGGGATGAGAAAGCCAGAGGCCCCTCCCCTAAGGAGGCGAGGAGAGATGAGAGAGGACTCCATTGAGATTCTCACATAGAGAGACATCCAGGTAGAAATGACTGAGAGCGGCCTCAACTGTTGTGACCTGGAAGAACTTGGACATTTATCAATGGTCTGCTATGCTCCTTATAGGAGCCAAAGATTCCTAGTAGGTCAAGTAAGTCCTCTTCTGGGTCATCTTCAGAAGACAAAGGCCTCCATGTTTCATTTTAGCTCTGTATCCTTTTAGTGTTAAATTTGTCAAAATGCTTTAGGTTTTATAAGCTTGCTGAAGGCAGTAAATTTGGTGGAGAACTTCACTAGCACCACACAAAAAGTAAAAAAGCCCTGCCCCTATTGCGCTACAAAGTGCAGAGCAGGCTATTGTTTGATTTGGCCCAGAGAAACCAACTGCCAGTCTGGGACCAACCTCAAAGTGAAATCACAAGTAATGTGTAAAATTGGGACAAGATGATCTGGGTGGAAAATGAGAGAGAAGTTGTTTGAACAGGAACAAGCGTTGGCAGACTTGATGAGTTTTCAATCCCAGGTGAGGTCCGGTCCTCTGATCAGGAGTCCAGTAGTAGTGTTTCACTTCATTTCACTCAGGACTTGGCTCTTACTGGTGAGTATGTGCGTGTGTGTGTGTGTGTGTGTATGTGTATGTGTGTGTGTGTATGTGTATGTGTGTGTGTTTGTTACGCAAACCAGACATCATTATGTACTATTTTACTGCTTCAGACTCGTCATAAAAACAAGTGACCACACAGCCACTCAAAGGCAATGGCCTTAATTGCCTCTGGCACTTTTTCTCACAGTATCCAGAAATAACAATGAGCACTAAACGGCTTTCTGCATACTAAGCTCCTTAGCGACTTTTCTTCTGATGGCATTCGTAAAGCTGGCATGTAGTGTTTCAGTTCACTCAAGACTTGATGGTGTGTGTGTGTGTGTGTGTGTTTGGAGGTATTCATAAAGCTGTTCTTTGCTCCTGTGGAGAGGGGATTGCAGGGATTGGAGCAGACAGAGTGAGGTCAGTAAACTCATTGGATGTTTTAATTAGCTCGTTTTTAATCTTCCTTTTTTTAAACTATTTAACACATCTGAATGATTCTGCCTCAGAGGTTGGGAGGCTCTGGTTGTATAGGGGTTTAATATGATTCTGTCTCAGAGGCTGGGAGGCTCTGGTTGTATAGGGGTTTAATATGATTCTGTCTCAGTGGAGGATGGTGACTTGAAAATGTGGGAGGATGGGAGACCCACAGTATAGTCACAGACCGCATGGAGTCGACAAAGCATGTTTAAAAAAAATCATCAAAGACAAATCATTTTAACCCTAAGATTTAATAAATACATTTTTTGTTAAATAGTATGGGGAATGGGAATGAAATTTGATGTTGAACTGTTGATACTTACACAGTGTTGGGAAGGGATCGCAGCAGTGACTGAATGGGGTTATAAGACATTGTTAAGTTGAGGTGTTCGAGAGGCCTGACTTCAGTGCAGGTCAGGGGTTGAGGTGTTCAGAGGCTTCAGTGCAGGACAGGGGTTGAGGTGATCAGCGGGTTTCAGTGCAGGACATGCTCATCATGGATGGATGCGGTTGGAGAGCTCAACTCTTCCACTGAGGGAAGGACAGGATTTGACTGGGAAGACAAAAAACAATAACAGAACACAGTTAGACAGAAGTGCTAAGAATTTGTTAGTCCAAGCAAGGATTAATCCACCTCCTACTTCTCCTGTAGTTTGAAGAACTTCATTTGAATTGAATAATAACCTAAAAATGCTCATCTATCACTATTCACTATCTCAATCTTTCAATATTTCCAATAATGTCACCAACTCACCAAGCTTCTAAATCAGACATGTGTAAGACTAGGTTAGTTCTCTGATCCTTTGATTGAGTGAACAACATGTTAGTCCGTACTGCAAAAGCTTTGATTGGTTGGAGGTCGTCCTCTGGAAGGTCTATGAAAGCGGGTGAAAAGCACGAGCCTCCTAGGTTTTGTATTGAAGTCAATGTAGCCAGAGGAGGATGGAAAATGTCTGTCCTCCAGCTACACCATGGTGCCCTACAGAGTGTTGTTGAGGCTACTGTAGACCATTGCAAAACAGTGTATTTTAATGAGGTATTTGGTGACATTTGAATATATTTACTATAATTTTATCTAAAAAGGATTGCATTTTATTATTGTTTCACTACTTGTATTTTGATGAAATTCACTGAGAAGCATGGCCCTCCCCCTCCGAGGAGGAGCTTCCATTGGTGTGTGTGTGTAATGTGTTAACAATAACTGTCTTATTAGGTCCAGACAGAGTGAGGTATCTTTTACCACATCCCAACACATCCAGTCCTCCACCCTTTCCTCACTCTTCCATCCAACGGATGTTACGCCCTCTGTCCTCTTCTCTGAAATCATCCTTTGTCCTGGCTTGGACCACATAAAGTTGAAGTTGGAAGTTTACATACACCTTAGCCAACTACATTTAAACTCAGTTTTTCACAATTCTTGATATTTAATCGTAGTAAAAAAATGTGAAATGTCAGAATAATAGTAGAGAGAATTGTAATGTTCTTCATCCTACTCTGACGAGGAGTATGAGAGATCAGACCAATACGCAGCGTGGTAAGTGTTCATGATCATATTTATTTAAACTCAGAACACTAAACAAAATAACAAAGAGAATGAAACGAAACCGAAACAGTTCTGTATTGTGATGAAAAAACACAATACAGAAAATAACACAAAACACAGGTGGGAAAAGGCTACCTAAGTATGATTCTCAATCAGAGACAACGAACGACACCTGCCTCTGGTTGAGAACCATACTTGGCCAAACACGGAGAAAATATAACATAGAATAAAGAACATAGACAACCCACCCCAACTCACACCCTGACCAAACTAAAACAAAGAAATAACAAAGGAAGTAAGGTCAGAACGTGACAAGAATGATTTATTTCAGCTTTTATTTCTTTCATCATATTCCCAGTGGGTCAGAAGTTTGCATACATAGAATTTGGTAGCATTGCCTTTAAATTGTTTAACTTGGGTGAAACATTTCAGGTAGCCTTCCACAAGCATCTCACAATAAGTTGGGTGAATTGTGGCCCATTCCTCCTGACAGAGCTGGTCTAATTGAGTCAGGTTTGTAGGCCTCCTTTCTCGCACACGCTTTTTCCGTTCTGCCCACAAAATCTCTATAGGATCGAGGTCATGGCTTTGTGATGGCCACTCTAATACCTTGACTGATGTCTTGAGATGTTGCTTCAATATACACATCATTTTCCTCCCTCATGAGCCATCTATTTAGTGAAGTGCACCAGTCCTTCTTGCAACAAAGCACCCCCACAACATTTATTTGAACCTTTATTTAACTAGGCATGTCAGTTAAAAACATATTCTTATTTTCAATGACAGCCTAGGAACAGTGGGGTAACTGCCTTGTTCAGGGGCAGAATGACAGATTTTTACCTTGTCAGCTCGGGGATTCGATCTTGCAACCTTTCGGTTACTAGTCCAACGCTCTTCATGATGCCGCAACCCCCTTTCTTCACGGTTGGGATGGTGTTCTTCGGCTTGCAAGTCTCCCCCTTTTTCCTCCAAATATAACGATGGTCAGTATGGCCAAACAGTTCTATTTTTGTTTCATCAGGCCAGAGGACATTTCTCCAAAAAGTACCATCTTTGTCCCCATGTGCAGTGGCAAACCGTAGTCTGGCTTTTTTTTGGTGGTTTTGGAGCAGTGGCTTCTTCCTTGCTAAGCGGCCTTTCAGGTTATGTTGATATAGGACTCGTTTTACTGTGGATATAGATACTTTTGTACTTCTTTCGTCCAGCATCTTCACAAGGTCCTTTGCTGTTGTTCTGGGATTGATTTGCACTTTTCGCACCAAAGTACATTCATCTCTAGGAGACAGAATGCATCTCCTTCCTGAGTGGTGTTACGTCCTGACCTTAGTTCCTTTGTTATATTTCTTGTTTAGGTTGGTCAGGGCGTGAGTTGGGGTGGGTATTCTATGTGTGGTTCTAGTTTTGGTTTTCTATGTGTTTGGCCTGGTATGGCCTGGTCAAGCAAAGAGGCACTGAGTTTGAAGGTTGGCCTTGAAATACATCCACAGGTACACCTCCAATTAACTCAAATGATGTCAATTAGCCTACCAGAAGCTTCTAAATCCATGTCAATCGTTGTCTGGAATTTTCCAAGCTTTTTAAAGGCACAGTCAACTTAGTGTGTGTAAACTTCTGACCCACTGGAATTGTGAAACAGTGAATTATAAGTGAAATAATCTGTCTGTAAACAATTGTTGGAAAAATGACTTGTGTCATGCACAACGTAGATGTCCTAACCAACTTGCCAAAACTATAGTTTGTTAACAAGAAATTTGTGGCGAGGTTGAAAAACGAGTTTTAATGAGTATGTGAACTTCCGACTTCAACTGTAGATGGATCTTTGTTGTTTTGAGACAGAGGAAGATATGTCACAATGGCCTCTGACTCAGCACATCTGCACCCCACTTCGTCCATCCTTCCTTCATCGATCCATTTTCCTTGTGACTGATGGGATTGAACTAACTGTGTGGTCCTCTAATTCCCATTCTAACGGGAAGTTATGCCCTTGGCGGCCCAGACCCCTCTTCTTCTTCACATAATCATTTGTCTCTAGCAGGCCAGAGAATTTCACTGGCGTCCCTCCAACAGAACAGTCTGAGCGTCTGGGCCTGAGCTAACTCAAACCCCTGGCTGTCTCTCTGGCCCTGCCCACACCAGCCGCCTGCCAACAGCTCTGCTTATCATTACTAGCAGAATGTGCCCATCCAAAACACCCTTATTTCTAGAAACAAACACTCCGTCTCTGCCAGTCTAGCCCACTCTGTTATTGGCAGAGTATACCTTTGAATTATTCCAATTAGACTGGTCAGCTGGGTATTGCTTAATGGTAAAGACCAACTTAAAGCATCCTTTGTATTTTGCTACCAACACTTTTCTCTGAGCCTACAACAGCCTTTTGCTTTTGCTTGTTTGGCATGGTATCCATTATGCATTCCTTACTTGAGGTACTTGGTACTGTCATACCTGGACTTTTCAAGCACTTCACCCAGTATACAACCTTCACAACAAGTCAGCTGTCCTGATGGCAAGTAAGTCAGTCTATCGCCTCGTAATTTCTCCATCAGTATTGCCATCCCTGTTTTATAAAAGTAATCAAACAGATGTCCTGACCACTTTTATTACTTGATAATAAAATACATCCATATCATAAATCTCCCAAGGTGGAGGCCCTCACTTCCCCAGGCACTTTGGTCAGGGAGTGATATTCAACACAGTCATATACGGTCATAACAGGACAACTTACAGTTCAAATGCACAAAGATGTTCCCGAGGCCAGTCTGTGCTGACCTCCTTAACCCTAACCTTAACACATTCCCTCCACCTCAACTCTAAACCTAACCTCTGTACAGTACATCAAAATACAACTTGAACGTTAAGGTTGACTGAAAAGGATGCTTTTCACTATTCATTTCACCACTCTGTCACCAACTGTCACGTCTCTGTTGAACACGTTACTTTCATAAGGAGGGGTTGTTGTTTCACCAGTGTTCCGGTATTCTCGTTGCAGTACTTAGAATTTACCACAGGGTGACGCAGTTAGAACATTTGACTTCCATGCAACTACTGTATCCATTTCACCACAAGAGGGAGGTGTCACACTATCACAGAAAATCTAATACCACAGATAGAACAATGAGCCATGTATTAAACCGGATGTATGGGCATCCGGTTGGCATTCCCACTCACTAGTGGCCGGCAGTGGAAGAATATCGAGCGAGATGGACTTTGACCGACATTCTTGCTAATTTTCTCATCGATGAAACAGTTTGATCTCCATACAGGTCTCTGTTACCAAACTAAAATCTGTAACAAACAAATCAAATCAAATTTATTTGTCACATACACATGGTTAGCAGATGTTAATGCGAGTGTAGCGAAATGCTTGTGCTTCTAGTTCCGACAATGCAGTAATAACCAACGAGTAATCTAACTAACAATTCCAAAACTACTACCTTATACACACAAGTGAAAAGGGATAAAGAATATGTACATAAAGAAATATGAATGAGTGATGGCACAGAGCGGCATAGGCAAGATGCAGTAGATGGTATTGAGTACAGTATATACATATGAGATGAGTATGTAAACAAAGTGGCATAGTTTAAAGTGGCTAGTGATACATGTATTACATAAAGATGCAGTAGATGATATAGAGTACAGTATATACATATACCAATGAGATGAGTAATGTAGGCTATGTAAACATTATATTAAGTAGCATTGTTTAAAGTGGCTAGTGATATATTTTACATCAATTCCCGTTATTAAAGTGGCTGGAGTTAAGTCAGTGTGTTGGCAGCAGCCACTCAATGTTAGTGGTGACTGTTTAACAGTCTGATGGCCTTGAGATAGAAGCTGTTTTTCAGTCTCTCGGTCCCAGCTTTGATGCACCTGTACTGACCTCGCCTTCTGGATGATAGCAGGGTGAACAGGCAGTGGCTCGTGTGGTTGTTGTCCTTGATGATCTTAATGGCCTTCCTGTGACATCGGGTGGTGTAGGTGTCCTGGAGGGCAGGTAGTTTGCCCCCCCCGGTGATGCATTGTGCAGACCTCACTACCCTCTGGAGAGCCTTGTGGCACGGTTGTGGGCGGAGCAGTTGCCGTACCAGGCGGTGATACAGCCCGACAGGATGCTCTCGATTGTGCATCTGTAGAAGTTTGTGAGTGCTTTTGGTGACAAGCCAAATTTCTTCAGCCTCCTGAGGTTGAAGAGGCGCTGCTGCGCCTTCTTCACGATGCTGTCTGTGTGGGTGGACCAATTCAGTTTGTCTGTGATGTGTACGCCGAGGAACTTAAAACTTACTACCCTCTCCACTACTGTCCCATCGATGTGGATAGGGGGGTGTTCCCTCTGCTGTTTCCTGAAGTCCACAATCATCTCCTTAGTTTTGTTGACGTTGAGTGTGAGGTTATTTTCCTGACACCACACTCCGAGGGCCCTCACCTCCTCCCTGTAGGCTGTCTCGTCGTTGTTGATAATCAAGCCTACCACTGTTGTGTCGTCCGCAAACTTGATGATTGAGTTGGAGGCGTGCGTGGCCACGCAGTCGTGGGTGAACAGGGAGTACAGGAGAGGGCTCAGAACGCACCCTTGTGGGGCCCAAGTGTTGAGGATCAGCCGGGTGGAGATGTTGTTACCTACCCTCACCACCTGGGGGCGGCCCGTCAGGAAGTCCAGTACCCAGTTGCACAGGGCGACTACCGCCCCGTAGCACTCACTTCCGTCATCATGAAGTGCTTTGAGAGACTAGTCAAGGACCATATCACCTCCACCCTACCTGACACCCTAAACCCACTCCAATTCGCCCAAATAGGTCCACAGACGATGCAATCTCAACCACACTGCACACTGCCCTAACCCATCTGGACAAGAGGAATACCTATGTGAGAATGCTTTTCATCGACTACAGCTCTACATTTAACACCATAGTACCCTCCAAACTCGTCATCAAGCTAATGTAGGCAGATGACGAGTTTGGAGGGTACTATGGTGTTAAATGTAGAGCTGTAGTCGATGAAAAGCATTCTCACATAGGTATTCCTCTTGTCCAGATGGGTTAGGGCAGTGTGCAGTGTGGTTGAGATTGCATCGTCTGTGGACCTATTTGGGCGAATTGGAGTGGGTTTAGGGTGTCAGGTAGGGTGGAGGTGATATGGTCCTTGACTAGTCTCTCAAAGCACTTCATGATGACGGAAGTGAGTGCTACGGGGCGGTAGTCGTTTAGCTCAGTTACCTTAGCTTTCTTGGGAACAGGAACAATGGTTGCCCTCTTGAAGCATGTGGGAACAGCAGACTGGGATAAGGATTGATTGAATATGTCCGTAAACACACCAGCCAGCTGGTCTGCGCATGCTCTGAGGACGCGGCTGGGGATGCTGTCTGGGCCTGCAGCCTTGCGAGAGTTAACACGTTTAAATGTTTTACTCACCTCGGCTACAGTGAAGGAGAGTCCGCATGTTTTGGTTGCGGGCCGTGTCGGTGGCACTGTATTGTCCTCAAAGCCGGCAAAAAAGTTATTTAGTCTGCCTGGGAGCAAGACATCCTGGTCCGTGAAGGGGCTGGTTTTCTTTTTGTAATCCGTGATTGACTGTAGACCCTGCCACATACCTCTTGTGTCTGAGCCGTTGAATTGAGATTCTACTTTGTCTCTATACTGACACTTAGCTTGTTTGATTGCCTTGCGGAGGGAATAGCTACACTGTTTGTATTCGGTCATGTTTCCGGTCACCTTGCCCTGATTAAAAGCAGTGGTTTGGCTTTCAGTTTCACAAAACAGAGTGGGCTGCGTTTTGTAGACTTTTACCCTTTGCCAAAGTTTCGAAAAAAGTGCATTGTTTCGAGTGCACACGCGCACGTCACAGAGTAGGCGTTCCCTAACTGAAATATGCAAATAACGAGCCAATAAGATCTCACTAGCTCGTGCTCGGCTCTGCCCACCTCCTTGCTTGTTCTGCCCACTATGATTAATTTGCTCCCATTGGAAATGACAGGCTCTGGTCTATCTTGGGTTGGTTATAAAACTCCTTGCTAATACTGTAGTGGAGGTGGACCAATGGATTGAGTCAAAGTAAAAATAGATGTACTTTTATGAATGGACTTACACTTCAAGAGCTTATCCAGGAGAGTGCAAGGCTTTCAGCACTGCTTGGTGCTAACCATGAAATAAAATAACAAATTCTCCTAGCTTATAAGGATGTCTCGTGATTAACATGACAGCTTTTAGTCCATTGTTAAATCTTATGGAATGAATGTTAATCACTCTTAGGTTTTAGGATTAAGAGGCTTTAACAATAAAACAATAAATAATATTAACAATAAAATAATATTTGCCCTGTCTGTGTGAAATTCTGTTTTTTTTCTTTTCTCATCTAATAGCGAATGTGCACAAAGGGAGAAATCCCTATGATATGTAATGATGGATGAATAGGCATCATTCATCCACCTTTCCAACGTGATAATGAGGCTCACTGTTCCTAAGAAGTTTGAGCAGAGGCTTGAACCATTTGTTCAATGAAAAAAAAAAGCATTGTGTGACGAGTAGGTGAGTCATTTCTAGGTGAGAAAATTGCTTTCCTTGTTCGCCCACTTTCCAATTAGTCACACTCATGCCGGAGACGAAGCTCTGTAATAAAATTGGGTTTAATTGAGTTGAAATGTGAGATCTGACACAAAGGAGAACTAGAGCCAATTAATTGTTATGTTTAGGGCCTCCGGTAGACCTGCATACCAAACAGGGCTATTAGTCCAGCCAGTGGCCTAACTCTCTTAGTCCACAGGAAAATAGTGTTCGTTAAAAGGCAGATCACACATCAAGGCGCTGTGTTTACCATCAAGCACTGGGATGTACTCGATATTAGGAATAGTTACTTCAGCGCTATCTTTGTTCATTTGTATTAATTGCTGTTGAATAGACTGTATGTTGTCTCTGGCTATTTCCCTGAAGAGTTGTAGCAATCTGCTCGAAAGAATTCAATTTCATTTTGACAATCCCGTAACACTGAGTCAGTCCACAGCGGAAATGACAGTGGAAATGTATCTGGCCTTCTAAGAGAGTGTAGAATAGATGCTGAAGATGCCTCTGCCTTTCAAGCAAAGGCCATGTAAGGTGAGCAAGATGTTTTGTGAGATCTATTTTTCCCTGTTTCATCTAATTAGAGACAAAGCTTTATAGCAGATGTCTCACATCAGTCACCCCACACACTGTGTGTGTGATGTAGTTGGTCTGTTTACTGAATTTCCGGAGTGATAATTGGCAGTGCAAAGACACAGCCACGCTCCTACCGTGTTGTGACTGTGGGGAACCTGGAAGGCCTCTGCCAACACACACACTCTCCTCCGTTTGTTACTTTCATAACCTAAGGATGTACAATTTGCTCCACTATATTTTGTCTGGTAGGATTATGCTGTAAATAAGATACAACTTTAGGAGACGACTGCCCGCTCTAATGAATGCAAAGCCGCAAAGTTAACGTCAGGGTGTCAGGTGCAATGACAAGTGATATTGGGCTCCCACTTTTAATTAAATCTAAATGGGCCTGCAGTCAACTGAGTAATTACACCCAGGGAACTGAATTATCTGGTTGAAAGTTTGTCACAACAACTAAGTCTGGTAAGACAATTGTAATGGAACTTGGGAACTGGCTTCTCACACTGAGAGAGAAAAATACAAAGTACAGAGACCTTTCAATGGTCTGCCTGCATTCAAAAAGCAGTCATTTAAAAAAAACTACAAATAGGATGGAACTACAGTATATGAACAAAGTGAGCATACTCTAGGACCCAGAGTAACCCATCCATATACACACAAACACAATTCCAGTAGTTTGTTAATGACAACACAGCCTAGCAGAACACCTGCAGAAGATTCCGTGCTGGCTGAATTGTTTTGCTGATGGGGTTTCTGCAGGTGCAATGCGGTTACACATGAAATAGCAAAAGCCAATTTCCCCTAGTGACCATTCATATGAGGATGATTTATCAGTTATCATAGAGTAATAATGATTAGGCCTATATCACCTCTTACTGCTGAGCGCACCAGGCAGGCGGGCAGGCAGAGAGGCAGGCAGGCAGGCAGGCAGGAGGCAGGCAGGCAGGCAGGCAGGCAGGCAGGCAGGCAGGCAGGCAGGCAGGCAGGCAGGCAGGCAGAGAACCAAGCAGCCAGGCAGGCAAAGAGGCAGGCAGAGAGGCAAGCAAGCTATTTCCACAGGGCTATCTGTACAGGCAGCAAGGCAAGAAGGCAGGTATACAGTCAGGCAAACAGGCAGGCAGGCAGCCTCCTTATGGACAGTAAATGCACGTTGGATAGTGGGAGTGAGACACAAGGTTATTATGATCTCTGGGATCAGAGGGCAATGTACTGTTCTTGTGTTGTATGAATCTTTCAACACCAAACTACAGGTATATACATGAGTAACAGTTGTTAATGGGGATGATGTCCCCTTTAGTTTGATAGGGAAACAAGGATTCATCAAAGTAGACATATAGGAACAGACTTAATTAAAACGCAGTTCAAAGCACATCACCATCTGTTCCCTCTTTTCTGAATCACTTTTCTTCGTCATTTCTGCCTCGTTTTGCCGTTACAAGCTTGTGAATTATTCTGAAAAAAAGTGTTTTAACACGGCATTTTGGTTGAACACTGTTTCAAACTGGAATTCATACTTGGTGAAACTGCCACGTCAGTTTGCGACTTCACAACAACAAAGAAGTTACTTCAAACAACGAGCACCCCCCCACCCCCCACCCCACCCCGCTGACATCATTGCACAATGCTGAATGCTCCTCTCCTCCGTTTCATCAAACAAAAGAAATATCATGACTCTGAATGACCGGCTATGAAAAGCCAACCGACATTTACTCCTGAGGTGCTGACCTGTTGCACCCTCGACAACCACTGTGATTGTTATTATCTGACCCTGCTGGTTATCTATGAACGAACGTTTGAACATCTTGGCCATGTTCTGTTGTAGTCTCCAAACCGGCACAGTCGGAAGAGGACTGGCCACCCCTCAGAGCCTGTTTCCTCTCTAGGTTTCTCCCTAACCACCATGCTTCTACATCTGCATAGCTTGCTGTTTGTGGTTTTAGGCTGGGTTTCTGTACAGCCCTTTGTGACGTCGGCTGATGTAAAAAAAAAGGCTTTATAAATACATTTGATTGATTGATTGATTGATGATAAATGTGCTGGGGGGCGAACGATGACGCCGTTTCACCTTATGCGGATTTTAGATTTAACACGGAGTTGGTTTAACATTTCTCTAACGTTGCTCTGTTGGGGATCCCCTCTCCTCTGCAGGTTTGACATTCACAACTCTTTGGGGAAGTGCTGAGCGAGGGAACTATTCCTGGCTGCAACAATGTAGCATCCGTCTTCACAGGCAGATACTGTATTATTTATTCTGGTAACCCTGCCCCCCCAGAAAATGTGCTTCATAACCTTCCCAATGCACCTCTGAACAGAAGCGTCAAAAGCCTGAGCACAAACCCCGGAGCAGACTTTGTGCTCGCAATCTTGCGAGAACTGCTTATCTTGCAATATTCAATATCCATGGCGGAAACGTATTGAAATAGTAATTGAGTCTGGAATGGAAGTCCTTTCTCCTAGGAAGCTGGCCATGTCAGGGGCTAAGTCACATATCTTCATTATAGCTTATAGGATATTCGCTGAAGAATAGAATAGAGCAACACTTGGATGAGCTGGAGTTCTTGTTTTATTGTGGCTGTATTATGCAAAACTCTCCTTTCTCAAGAGCCCCAGAACCTTAAAAGTGCATCCCGAAATGGCACCCTAATCCCTACGCAGTGCACTGCTTTTGACCAGGGCCCATAGGGAATAGGGTTGCATTTGGGACAGAGCCTAAGCCATGGGGATATTCTAACGAGATGATTCAATGAGTTCCCTGTTCCCGTTCTTCTTCCATTTGGTCTGAACACGTCCAGGTTCTCCGTCCCAAATGGCAGCCTATTTCCTGTACATACTGTCATGCACTGTTTCTGACTAGAGCTCTATGGGTGCTGTTCGGGACGCACGCAAGATTTAGCCTATTGTCTAACAAGGGAGATAATCCACACAACTCAGACTACAGGACCATGGGCTTCCAAGTCAAGTTATTCATTCATTCATGTACTGTTTCCTCTTTTACTGGAATTAGCTACAACTCAAAGAGAGTGAGTTAGCGACAACTCAAAGAGAGTGAGTTAGCGACAACTCAAAGAGAGTGAGTTAGCGACAACTCAAAGAGAGTGAGTTAGCTACAACTCAAAGAGAGTGAGGTAGCTACAACTCAAAGAGAGTGAGGTAGCTACAACTCAAAGAGAGTGAGTTAGCGACAACTCAAAGAGAGTGAGTTAGCGACAACTCAAAGAGAGTGAGTTAGCGACAACTCAAAGAGAGTGAGTTAGCTACAACTCAAAGAGAGTGAGGTAGCTACAACTCAAAGAGAGTGAGGTAGCTACAACTCAAAGAGAGTGAGTTAGCTACAACTCAAAGAGAGTGAGTTAGCTACAACTCAAAGAGAGTGAGTTAGCTACAACTCAAAGAGAGTGAGTTAGCTACAACTCAAAGAGAGTGAGGTAGCTACAACTCAAAGAGAGTGAGGTAGCTACAACTCAAAGAGAGTGAGGTAGCTACAACTCAAAGAGAGTGAGTTAGCTACAACTCAGAGAGAGTGAGGTAGCTACAACTCAAAGAGAGTGAGGTAGCTACAACTCAAAGAGAGTGAGGTAGCTACAACTCAAAGAAAGTGAGGTAGCTACAACTCAAAGAGAGTGAGTTAGCTACATAGCTCAAAAGAAATTCTGTGTTTTCATCGTCAATGTCTTTAGGTAAATACAGCCGCATGCCGCATTCATCCATGGAGAATACTAGCATTTCTTTGTTATTTTATGCCATTTCGTAGACAGTAGGAGAAGAGATGGAAAAGTCACCAGCTTTGGCTTTACCATTGTTCAAGCTTCACAGAGCAGTCAAGATGAAATGAATTTATGTTGATGCCTTCAGGGCCATATCAAAGTATGGCTTATTGTCACAATAAAAAAGTATGTTCTCCACACACTAAGGCCAGGAGGAAAGCTGGGATACAATTGTAAGAGAACACAATGGGTGCCTTTTGAACGGTTATTTGATTTCGAATAAAAAAATACATTGAAAGGGAAGTGCGGCTGGTTGCTGGTTGCAAGGCTGACTTCCTGATTATTGCCTTTCAAGCGCCCGGTGCTTGTGTATAGCTGTCTAGGCCAAGCTATAGCTTCAGTGACCCTGGAATGACTCCTGTAGAAAGGTTTTTCCATCTCCTTGAGAGGTGTCAGTGGCCCTGCTGAAGTCACGGCCGAGTCCCAAGTGGCAACCTATTCCCCCATAGGACCCTGGTCAAAAGTACCCTAGTGCACAAAATAAGAAATAGGGTGCTATTTTTGGGACACACCTTATGTAAGTGTTTTCCTCTCTGATGGTTGGTCCCCTGACCAATAGGACTTGATATGATGTCAGTGAGGACGGCAGTTGGATAGATGTCTCAATGGCGTTATTGTCTTTACCTCAATCAGACAGAGCACTCTAGCTAATGCACTCAAACACACACTGAGTCACTGGCTTTGAAGTTAGACTTGATTAGAGAATTGAAAGAAAAATCTGTTTGGAGAAAGGTTTGCAATTATCCCATACTTTGATTAGGAAGACAAATGGAAATAAATACTTTCAACTTGCAATCAAATGGTCAAAAGTAAGTGCTCTTTGCCAGCCTGTAGATCAGGTGATGTATGATCTTGAGATTGTCTTGTATTGTCTTGTATCCCGACCAAGAATAATGCGCAATTAGAGTAAAACGATTTCCCAGAGGCACCATGGTTTTTTGAAAAGTGTGCTGGCTCAGCTCTGCAGGAACGTTTCTGGGGTTGTTCGAATTGCATTAAACCCACATAGCGCTGCCTGGCACTACTCAAGGATTCAGAACTTCCCTTCAGCAGCCTCGGGCACAGCATTGCTCTATTCTAGCTTGATGAAAATAGAAAACACAAAATCCTCCATAAGCTTCTAAATCTCATTAACACATACTATTGAAGTGCAGACTTTTGCTCCTATATCTTGGTTTTCTGAACCCAGATGTTGTGTTGAATAATCCGATTTTTCGACTGGGTATACAAGTAAACTCTTCATTTGAAAAAACAAAAAAAACAATTTAGTCCATGACTGTGCAAATTTATCAAATGTGTAGCTTGATACATACGCAACGCTAATCGAATGGGACTTTCACATGATAGAACAACAGACATGCATTATCGTCAACAGAAACTGGACCACATTTAGTCACAGATACAGTATTTTGGGATGTTAATACTTTGAGCATTTATCAGGCCGTTCCTGTTGATATGCCCTCTCTGAACTACATGGAAGCCTTTCCACCTAGCTGGGGCAGTGTGATTCGGCTGTCTTCAGTTTCCTTTTGAAACTTCCCTGTTGTTGCCTTGTTGATACAAAAAGTCCTTCCTCTCTGGAACAAGTGTTTTACTGCTAATTAGACACTGTTTTCATCAGGCAAAACAAGGTCGCTTCTCTTTAATCACATGGTAATATATTAGTTACAGAGACTTGCATTAGAAGAAGGGGAATTTACATTTTTTTGACTGTTTTGTTCCCAGTATTGTCATAGGTGAAATGTCTCAAGTTTCATGAAAGTATTTTTGTGTGTTCTTATGGTCCTTGCCGTAACATTTCCTTTACTCAGTTATTGGTACCTTCAGGCCAAAAAAACCAAAACATCCAGTTTGGCGTTAGGAAAGATGCCTGTGCCTTGATTTCATTTTACAAGCTCAGATTACTACTGGACGTCAATTTAGAAAAAAATTGAAAACAGATATTACATTCAGCAATGCTATACATTATTATGCATTAAGCTCGCTCAACACCCTCATAATAGAAATTCAAACAAGGTACTATCTTTTGAGTATAAACATTTTTTTTAAAAGGAAGACAAAAAGGATTGTAAAATTTCTCTAGTTTTTACATCTTTTCGAAACCTCAACAATCTGATATTGGTTTAACTACTGTACTAATTGTAAGCTTGAAGTTAGTCACATGTAATGAATATTAATTGTTTATTAAAGTGTTTCTTTATATTGATTGATGAGGGAAATAAGGCTGTAATGTGGCTGAAATAGCCAAATCCACTAATGGGTGTCCACATAATTTTGTATATATAGTGTATATATGGGCAATACAAAAATAAGTGATCTAACGATTCTGTCTCTTCGTGGCAAAATCTGTAGAGCTGAGATGGTTGTATGCCCCATATAAATGTTGCCTTGAAATTAGATGACCATCATAGGCATTACCAATTCCGTAGAAAATATTTGGCATCTTGAGTTGACAACTGGCCCCGGTTTAGAATCGGAAAAAGTCCTGTTTCAAATGAAGTGTACTTCTTTCTATTCTTCCTCATTCAAAATCTCAAGTTCGCTTTGAGAGGCAACACCATACGTGTCGACAGAATCAGAATCACCACACTCGGCCTCGTTGGTGTGGTAAGTGCCCTTATGCTTGCCGTTGTGACACAGTACCAGCACCAGTACCAGTACCACCACCAGTACCACCACAAGAATGACTCCTGGGAAGGGAGAGAGATGGATATAAATTAGACTGACAGAGGGGAGAATAGTCTCTGAAAATATAGAATACTCTTTTAAAGAGTAATATGTTTTTTCATAAGACACGTTATCATAGGGGTAATCGTGATCTAGAACATCAAAGAAACATTACATTTTTACGTGTTAGTTCATTGATTTTTAGGTAGGTGGATCGGCAGGTAGCCTAGTGTTTTAAGATTGTTGGGCCAGTAACCGAAAGGTCACTGGTTCAAATCCCTAAGGTGAAAAATCTGTCGACGTGCCCTTGAGAGAGGCACCTCTATACGTTTCTCTGGATAAGAGCACCTGCGAATTGACTTCAAATGTAAGTAAAATAAATGACATTTCTTTGATAGAGTAAAAAAAAAAGATGCCATGCTGAGGCAACAACGTTCTGACGAGGGAAACGGTGAAACCAGAAACAATGAGTGGAGGACTTTCCATTTACGTATACTCATGGGATTAGTTCCATTTTCAGACTATAGAGAGAACAATAATGCTTCCACATCTGGATAACCATCTCTAAAGCTTAGGGGTTAATGTAAAGCACCTTGTGACAACTGCTCATATAAAAACATCTTTATAAATACATTGTGATTGATATATTTCTCACCTACGAAAAGGACTTCAAAGGATACACCTTTTACGATGGCGGCTCCCACTGCAAATGACACCAGAACAGAGAACACGATAATGACATTAGAGAGACAGAGCCTCGTAGTCAACACACAGACATGTACGGTACCTACTGATTTACATCATTACACTTCCCTTCAGATTTCACCGTACATTCATTACACTAGCTTGTTTGACGCTTGCTTGCGTTGTTTGTCTCCGTAGTTTGACTCTGGTTTAGACTATACAGTAGTGACAGATTCATGTGTACAGTATATGATGTGGCTTTGAGTACAGTTACACTGTCGACAGTAAGTAGCCTGATTCTCCTGTGTTCGGAAGCATGAAGGCAGCTTGATGTACAAGTACACCCCCTGGTTTGGATGCTAGTCGAGCGCAGGGCCCTGTTGACTGAATGTTATTCTCACGCTTCAACAGTGACAGGTAGAAGGTGCCTTTCTGCCTGTCAAAAGTGGAAGGGAGACTAAATAAAGAGTGATGAAGGAGATGCTAAGTATAAGTTATTGCAATGGAACAGCTGTCCAATCCACCTTGACTTTAATCTAGCTGGGGGGGGGGGACACACACAAACACTCCAATCAGCTCAATGTGTGTCATCCCCTCCCCCCAACCAATCTTACAGTGCATCACGCACACACACACACACGCACACACGCGCACACACACACACACACACTTCCAGGTGTGTAGGGAAAAAAAGTCACATTTCAAAAGTGCCAAGCAACAAAAAAAAACAAGAAGTGTGCTGGGACGCGTCGGTGTGCAATACCTCATTAACTCTTAATTACCTGCTTCATCAGAGGAGTTCAGCCTATCATTAATGATTCATTAATCACTATCGCAAAATGTGCAACCCCTTCCAAGGATGCCTCCCAAATGGCACCCAATTTTCTTCATAGTGCACTACTTTTGACCAGGGCCCCTGGTGCTCTGGTCAAAAAGTAGCACACTCTATAGTGTATGTTGCGCACACCAAGTCGTTATCAGGATACATGCGTCGATAACCACCCTCCCTGAACAAGGGGGCACAAGTGTAGTGGATGACATGGCGGAGGTTGAACTGAGAGCGTGAGGTTGCTGCATTCAGAAGACTAGCTACCCCGGGGGTGAAAGAGGGTACGAGGTGTTAGTAGTGTGTGTGTCAGTACTGAGAGAATACATGTTTGAGCAGGGAGAGGAGAGTTCACAGGCCTTATTAACTCTCACTGTTTGAGGTCAGAGACAGGATGGTAATTGAGACTGAGGCATTTAGGCTTCAGGGAAAGATTGCTCTCTCTGTCTACTCACTCACACACACACACACACACAGTGAGAGACTTCAGGGAGAGATTGCTCGTGCTCACTCTCTGTCTCCTCACACCCAGCCTTGTCATATCCATATCCCCCTGCCTGTTCATACAACATTTGCATATATCTCCCTTTTTATATTCATACATACACTACATGGCCAAAAGTATGTGGACACCTTTTTTATAGGTAAATATTACAGTCTTCAGAAATCACACATAGATACAGTGGCTTGCGAAAGTATTCACCCCCTTTGCATTTTTCTGATTAATGCCCTCCTTGCCTGGTCTGTGAGTTTTGGTCGGCGGCCCTCTCTTGGCAGGTTTGTTGTGGTGCCATATTTTTTCAATGTTTTAAATTGTGCTCCGTGGGATGTTCAAAGTTTCAGATTTTTTTTTTATAACCCAACCCTGATCTGTACATCTCCACAACTTTGTCCCTGACCTATTAGGAGAGCTCTTTGGTCTTGGTGGTGCTGCTTGCTTGGTGGTGTTGCAGACTCTGGGGCCTTTCAGAACAGGTGTATATTTACTGAGATCATGTGACAGATCATGTGACACTTAGATTGCACACAGGTGGACTTTATTTAACTAATTATGTGACTTCTGAAGGTAATTGGTTGCACCAGATCTTATTTAGGGGATTCATAACGTAGGGGGTGAATACATGCGCCCACACCACTTTTCCATTTTTGATTTCTTTGAATTTATTGAAACAAGTTATCTTTTCCATTTTGACTATTTTGTGTATGTCCATTACATGAAATCCTAATAAAAATATATTTAAATTACAGGTTGTAATGCAACAAAATAGGAAACACCCCAAGGGGAATGAATACTTTTGCATGGCACTGTACAGATAGAAGGGTGAGAGAGAACTGCAAACATGTTGTCTACTCCAAAGTGAAAAATACACTATATATACAAAGTTGTATGTGGACACCCTTCAAATTAGTGGATTCGGATGTTTCAGCCACATTACTGACAGGTGTATAAAATCGAGCACACAGCCATGCAATCACCATAGACAAACATTGGCAGTAGAATGGCCTTACTGAAGAGCTCAGAGACTTGTGGCACCGTCATAGGATGCTACCTTTCCAGTCAGTTGGTCAAATTTCTGCCCTGCTACAGCTGCCCCGGTCAACTGTAAGGGATTTAATTGTGAAGTGGAAACGTCTAGGAGCAACAACGGCTCAGCCGCGAAGTGGTAGGCCACACAAGCTCACAGAACGGGATCGCCGAGTTCTGAAGCGGGACGCACATAAACTTTGTCTGTCCTTGGTTGCAACACACACTACCGAGTTCCAAACTGCCTCTAGAAGCAACGTAAGCACAAGAACTGTTCATCTGGAGCTTCATGAAATGGGTTTCCATGGCCAAGCAGCCACACACAAACCTAAGATCACCATGCGCAATGCCAAGCGTTGGCTGTAGTGGTGTAAAGCTTGCCCCCATTGGACTCTGGAGTGATGAATCACGCTTCACGCTTCATCTGGCAGTCCGGCAGATCTCAATTTCCTAGTACCAACTGGAAAGTTTGGTGGAGGAGGAATAATTGTCTGGGGCTGTTTTTCATGGTTCGGGCTAGGCTCCTTTGTTCCAGTGAAGGGAAATGTTATAGCTACAGCATACAATGGCATTCTAGACGGTTCTGTGCTTCCAGCTTTATGACAACAGTTTGGGGAAGGCCCTTTTCTGTCTCAGCATGACAATGCCCCCGTGCAAAGCGAGGTCTATGCAGAAATGGTTTGTCAAGATCGGTGTGGAAGAACTTGACTGGTCTGCACAGACCCCGGACTTCAACTCCATCGAAGACCTTTGGGAGGAATTGGAACGCCGACTGCAAGCCAGGCCTAATCACCCCATAATCAGTGCCCAGCCTCACTAATGCTCTTGTGGCTGAATGGAAGCAAGTCCCTGCAGCAATGTTCAAACATCTAGTAGAAAGCCTTCCCAGAAGAGTGGAGGCTACTATATCAGCAAAGGGGGGACAAACTCCATATTACTGCCCATGATTTTGGAATGAGATGTTCGACGTGCAGGTGTCCACATACTTTTGGTCATGTAGTGTATCTTTGCCAAATGCTGTATAACCAAAGTATTCTCCTGGGTGCCAATATATTTGTTCATACCATTTATTTTAATTTATTTTCTTTATTTTTGTGGTATTAAAATGATAGTTAGGATGATGTCCCCCTATCCCCTTAGTAATCCCGCCTCCCGAATCCAAGTGTTTGACATGGGGGAGGGGCCCAGTAACTTTATGTTCAAACTTTATCAACGTCTCATCTAAATATAATCAAATGTCGTGCAAAACATGATTTTGACCATCCGCAACCTTTAAAAACACAAGCAGAAGTGACCATTTCATTCAGCGCAAAACAGGACATGTTAAGACTCACAAAAAGACCATCTTAACGGTAATGGAGTTGATAATGGAATGGGTTTTGAGATGAGCAGCCAATCCAGCCACGACGCACAGTGCCCAGGGTTCTACCTGGAACCAAAAAGCCTTCTCCTATGGGGACAGCCGAAGAACCCTTTGGGACCCCTTTTTCTAAGAGTGTATAATGTCATATCAATGGCAGATTTGTTTTGAGAATCTGCCTTGCACATCGGCAACAATACAATTGACAGGAGAGGCGTGGATAGATGTGTGTTGTTATGCGGAAAGACATTCAGTGTCATGGAACGAGAGAAGCCATTTATGACATCACGCCTCAGAACCGATCCTATTTAGAACCCCCCCCTCCTTCTCTTTATATTAGATCCTGTGAAAAGTTTGGATGTATGTGCGCAAAACCAGCTGTATTACACGTCCTCTGGGAGCAATTATGGTGCCTGTAACTGTATTCAGACTTAGCCTATTTAAAACAGGTTGTTTTTTAAATTCATATTAGAATTCGATCAGAGTTAGACACAGTCTTTTCAGGTCTCATCAATAGCCGAGTGAATTGAATCTTGCTTATTGACCATGTTTGGTATGTCCCCGTCCAAATCCTACCGCCTATGTTTAACCATGTATTTCCACATTGAAGCAATGCAATTACAACAATGTGGACTGCAAGCATGTTCAACACATTTAACAAACTCGGCTATGACGGATGAGCATTCGAATTGGAGTTGATGACAAGACCGTAAACTTGAAGCAAACCACATATTTTGCCATGGAGCACGCTGTTTAAAGGCACAGAATCAAATGATGTCACTTAGCCTCTCAGAAGCTTCTAAAGCCATGACATCATTTTCTGGAATTTTCCAAGCTGTTTAAATGCACAGTCATCTTAGTGTATGTAAACATCTGACTCACTGGAATTGTGATACAGTGAATTATATGTGAAATAATCTGTCTGTAAACAATTGTTGGAAAAATGACTTGTGTCATGCACAAAGTAGATGTAACCGATTTGCCAAAACTACAGTTTGTTAACAAGAAATGTGTGGAGTGGTTTAAAAACGAGTTTAAATGACTCCAACCTAAGTGTATGTAAACTTCCGACTTCAACTGTGTATTGCCAACATTGTTCTTTTCAGTAATAATTCCCTATTTCTGTCCCTGGTGGGGCTTGTTGATCGCCTCTGTGTCCAGTCTGCCAAAAGTACTTTCCTGACACTCACCTCCCTGCATTCTGGTCTTGTCCCATCCTTGAGAATTACTGGGAAAAAAGTTCTGAGCATTCCCTCAGTCATCCTCCATATTACCATTCTTGCATCCCCAAAACTCTGCATCCTCCACTACTTTGATGATGACGTCCACCTTTGTTTCCTCTATGTCCAAGGACAAACTACATTTCCTGTTGATTTCATTAACAGTCGCCCATAAGGGGATATTTCTAAACTGGATAAGCAGATCCAATGTTTCAACCATACACTGGCTTCATTTAATGTCTGACCTGGCCTCCCTGGAGAGATCCACAAAATAACAAACTGAAGGACACAATCTAGGAACCATTCCTATCCTACATTGCCCGCAGGCCACCTCAGACAACATTCAAATGGTACCTCCTACCTACTAACAGCCCTATGGTAACAGGCAACTTTTCCACAAGTCATGCTTTGTCTTGTCCGGTCCTGTCCAGTGTGGCCGTCTCTTGTTTTATCCTGTTTTGGTATGTCCTAATTTTCTACTTTCCTCATTTAATTCTTACCCTACTTTTCCGTTTTTCTTACTTGTCGGTTGTAATTGACCTTCTTCACTATAATAAACAGTTGTATGTCCACAGCACATTTTAGATCAGTAACACCCACAGTGTTCAATTTAACACTTGTGATCCACCGAAATAGTGTTCACAAACTGACACCCCTAGAGTGTTGGTCCCTAACACCATGGGTGTTGCAAATTTAGACTTAAATTAACACTTTATTACAGTTGATGCTATTGCACTTTTTTTGTGTTATGTAATAACACATGTGGAGGGGGCAGAAATATTTGAGCTATTTTCACAACCACAATTATGGGCACAATTGCTGGCGGTAGCGGGAAAGGCCTGGGTTTATATGAATAAACAAGTTGTGGGTGTGTCAAGGCTTGGCCAACAGCCATTCAGAATGTGCTAGCTTGGAAAATTCCAGAAAATGTCGAGATGGCTTCAGATGCCTATGATAGGCTAATTAACATCATATGAGTCAATTGGAGGTGTACCTGTGGATGTATTTCAAGGCCCACCTTGAAACGCAGTGTCTCTTAGCTTGACATCATGGGAAAATCAAAAGAAATCAGCCAAGACCTCAGAAAAAATATTGAAGACCTCCACACGTCTGGTTCCTCCTTAGGAGAAATTTCCAAACGCCTGAAGGTACCACGTTCATCTTGACAAACAATAGTACGCAAGTATAAACACCATGGTATCACGCAGCTGTCATAACGCTCCGGAAGGAGACGCATTCTGACTCCTAGAGATGAACGTACTTTGGTGCGAAAAGTGCAAATCAATCCAGAACAACAACAAAGAACCCTGTGAAGATGCTGGAGGAAACAAGCACAAAAGTATCTATATCCACAGTAAAACAAGTCCTATATCGACATAACCTGAAAGGCCACTGAGCAAGGAAGAAGCCACTGCTCCAAAACCGCCATAAAAAAGCCAGACTACGGTTTGCAACTGCACATGGGGACAAAGATCGTACTTTTTGGAGAAATGTCCTCTGGTCTGATGAAACGAAAATAGAACTGTTTGGCCATAATGACCATCATTCTGTTTGGAGGAAAAATGTGGAGACTTGCAAGCCGAAGAAGACCATCCCAACCGTGAAGCACGGGGTGGCAGCATCATGTTGTGGGGGTGCTTTGCTGCAGGAGGGCTGGTGCACTTCACAAAATAGATGGCATCATGAGGAAAGGAAAGTATGTGGATATATTGAAGCAACATCTCAAGACATCAGTCAGGAAGTTAAAGCTTGGTCCCAAATGGGTCTTCCAAATGGACAATAACCCCAAGCATATTTCCAAAGTTGTGGAAAAATGGCTTAAGGACAACAATATCAAGGTATTGGAGTTGCCATCACAAAGCTCTGACCTCAATCCTTTAGAAAATTTGTGGGAAGAACTGAAAAAGCGTGTGCGAGCAAGGAGGCCTTCAAACCTGACTCAGTTACACCAGCTCTGTCAGGAGGAATGGGCCAAAATTCACCCAACTTATTGTGGGAAGCTTGTGGAAGGCTACCCAAAACGTTTCACCCAAGTTAAACAATTAAAGGCAATGCTACCAAATACTAATTGAGTGTACGCAAACTTCTGACCCACTGGGAATATGATGAAAGATAATAAAGCTGAAAAAAATTTCACCTTCTTAAAAAAAAGTGATGATCCTAACTGACCTAAGACAGGGAATTTTTACTAGGATTAAATGTCAGGAATTGTGAAAAACTGAGTTTAAATGTATTTGGCTAAGGTGTATGTAATCCTCCGACTTCAATTGAATTTGTCCGCCGCTATAGGTATCTTCACATGTTGGAATTTCTCTCTCTCCCCCTTCAGCCTTCATCAATGTGTGATTTCTGAAGACAGTAATGTAGTTACCTAAAAAAGCATCTGAGGTTGTTTCAGTCATATGTGCAGAAGTTGTTGTCAGAACTCCTGCGAAAGCAAGCACATAGTCAAAAGGTACATTTGGTACAACCACAAAATACCATATTGCTGAAAGAGACAAAAGAAAGCCCCTTTGCACTTTACACAAGTGCAATTGGGATTTATTTTGAAGACAGTAATGTACTTACCCACAGAAGTGTCTGAGATTGTTTCAATCATTTGTGCAGAAGTTGTTCTCAGAACTCCTGCGAAAGCAAGCACATAGTAAAACGATACATTTGGTACAAACACAAAATACCATATTGCTGAAAGAGACAAAAGAAAGCCCCATTACAATTTGCACAAGTGCAATGAAGATGTCACGCCCTGGCCATAGAGAGGCTTTTATTCTCTATTTTGGTTAGAGCACGGTGTGACTAGGGTGGGCATTCTATGTTATTTTTTGTATGTTTTTGTATTTCTTTGTTTTTGGCAGGGTATGTTTCTCAACCAGGGACAGCTGTCTATCGTTGTCTCTGATTGGGAACCATACTTAGGTAGCTCTTGCCCACATGGGTTTTGTGGGTTGTTGTTTTCTTTATTGTTAGTTTCCTTACAGAACTGTTCATTTTCCTCTTTGTTATTTTTTGTTCTCGTGTTCTGACTTTAATAAAATATCATGAACACGTCTCACACTGCACCTTGGTCCAGTCATTCACAGGAAGAGGATCGTTACAGAACTACCCACCACCAAAGGACCAAGCAGTGTGGCCAGGAGAGGCAGCCCCAATCATTTTTGGGGGGGGACACGGGACTGTCGGCGGAGCCGAGGATGGAACCAGAGCCAGTGAAATTGGAGGTGAGTGAAGGAAGCAAAGCAGAGACGGTGAAGGAGTTGATGGGGAGATTGGAGGAGAGAGTAATGAGAGAGTTGCTGTGTTGGTGCATGAGGCACGACATCCGCCCGACGGAGCATGTCCTTGATTTGATGTCACCTGAGTCAGCTCTCCATACCCCGTGCCAGCCCCACGCATCAGGCCTCCTGTGCGCCTCCCCAGCCCTGCACGTCTTGTGCCAGCTTGGCGCTACAGATCTCCAATACGCGTTCTTAGCCCAGTGCGCTACATTCCAGCTCCCCGCATCTGCCGGGCTAGGGTGAGGATCCAGCCAGGACGGATGGTGCCAGCTCTGCTCTCCAGACCTCCAGTGCATCTCCTCGGGCCAGGATATCCTGCGCCGGCTCTAGGCACGGTTTCCCCAGTTCTCCAGGAGATGCCAGTGCAGCCTGTTCCAGCTCCCCGCACATGCCGGGCTAGAGTGGACATTCAGCCTGGAAGAGTGGTGTCAAGGCTATGCACCAGATCTCCAGTGCTGCCCCACAGCCCGGTCTATCCTGCACCTCCTCCACGGACCAAGCCTCCAGTAGGTCTCCCCAGCCTGGTGAGTCCTGTGCCTGTGTCCTGTCCGGCGCCGCCAGAGTCACCCTCCTGTCTAGCGCCGCCAGAGTCGCCCTCCTGTCCGGCACCGCCAGAGTCGCCCTCCTGTCCGGCGCCGCCAGTGTCGCCCTCCTGTCCGGCGCCGCAAGGGGCCCCGCTCCGGAGGCACCACCTAAGTAGGCCAAGCCAGAGGTGGAGCGTGGTCTCTGTCCCGCACCAGAGCCGCCATAAAGAGAGCCCACCCGGACCCTCCCCTTGAAAGTCAGGTTTTGCTGCCGGGTTCTGCACCTTTTTTTTTTGGGGGGGGTACTGTCACGCCCTGGCCATAGAGAGGCTTCAATTCTCTATTTTGGTTAGGCAAGGGTGTGACTAGGGTGGGCATTCTATGTTCTTTTTCTATGTTTTTGTATTTCTTTGTTTTTGGCCGGGTATGGTTCTCAATCAGGGACAGCTGTCTATCTATGTCTCTGATTGGGAACCATACTTAGGTAGCTCTTGCCCACATGGGTTTTGTGGGTTGTTGTTTTCTGTATTGTTAGTTTCCTTACAGAACTGTTCATTTTCCTCTTTGTTATTTTTTGTTCTAGTGTTCTGACTTTAATAAAATATAATGAACACGTCTCACACTGCACCTTGGTCCAGTCATTCACAGGAAGAGGATCGTTACAGACGCTTTCTTTTGAAGACAGTAATGTACTTACCAACAAAAGCATCTGGAATTGTTTCAGTCTTCTGTAGAAAAGTTGTTGTTAGAGCTCCTGCGAAAGCAAGCACATAGTCAAAAGGTACATTTGGTACAACCACAAAATACCATATTGCTGAAAGAGACAAAAGAAAGCCCTTTGCACTTTACACAAGTGCAATTGGGATTTATTTTGAAGACAGTAATGTACTTACCCACAGAAGTGTCTGAGATTGTTTCAATCATTTGTGCAGAAGTTGTTCTCAGAACTCCTGCGAAAGCAAGCACATAGTAAAACGATACATTTGGTACAAACACAAAATACCATATTGCTGAAAGAGACAAAAGAAAGCCCCATTACAATTTGCACAAGTGCAATGAAGATGTCACGCCCTGGCCATAGAGAGGCTTTTATTCTCTATTTTGGTTAGAGCACGGTGTGACTAGGGTGGGCATTCTATGTTATTTTTTGTATGTTTTTGTATTTCTTTGTTTTTGGCAGGGTATGTTTCTCAACCAGGGACAGCTGTCTATCGTTGTCTCTGATTGGGAACCATACTTAGGTAGCTCTTGCCCACATGGGTTTTGTGGGTTGTTGTTTTCTTTATTGTTAGTTTCCTTACAGAACTGTTCATTTTCCTCTTTGTTATTTTTTGTTCTCGTGTTCTGACTTTAATAAAATATCATGAACACGTCTCACACTGCACCTTGGTCCAGTCATTCACAGGAAGAGGATCGTTACAGAACTACCCACCACCAAAGGACCAAGCAGTGTGGCCAGGAGAGGCAGCCCCAATCATTTTTGGGGGGGGACACGGGACTGTCGGCGGAGCCGAGGATGGAACCAGAGCCAGTGAAATTGGAGGTGAGTGAAGGAAGCAAAGCAGAGACGGTGAAGGAGTTGATGGGGAGATTGGAGGAGAGAGTAATGAGAAAGTTGCTGTGTTGGTGCATGAGGCACGACATCCGCCCGACAGAGCATGTCCTTGATTTGATGTCACCTGAATCAGCTCTCCATACTCTTCCTGAGGTGCGTGCTAGCCGTCTGGTAAAGACTGTGCCAGCCCCACCTACCAGGCCACCTGTGCGCATCCCCAGCCCTGCACGTCTTGTGCCAGCTTGGCACTACAGATCTCCAATACACGTTCTTAGACTGGTGCGCTACATTCCAGCTCCCTACATCTGCCGGGCTAGGGTGAGGATCCAGCCAGGACGGATGGTGCCATCCCTGTTCTCCAGACCTCCAGTGCGTCTCCCCGGGCCAGGATATCCTGCGCCGGCTCTAGGCACGGTTTCCCCAGTTCTCCAGGAGATCCCAGTGCGGCCTGTTCCAGCTTCCCGCATGTGCTGGGCTAGAGTGGGCATTCAGCCTGGAAGAGTGGTGTCAAGGCTACGCACCAGATCTCCAGTGCTCCCCCACAGCCCGGTCTATCCTGTGCCTCCTCCACGGACCAGGCCTCCAGTAGGTCTCCCCAGCCTGGTGAGTCCTGTGCCTGTGTCCTGTCCGGCGCTGCCAGAGTCGCCCTCCTGTCCGGCGCTGCCAGAGTCGCCCTCCTGTCCGGCGCTGCCAGAGTTGCCATCCTGTCCGGGGCCAACTGCGAGGGTCCCCGCTCCAAAGGCACCACCTAAGTGGGCCAAGCCGGAGGTGGAGCAGGGTGTCTGTCCCGCACCAGAGCCGCCGCGGTAAAGAGGGCCCACCCGGACCCTCCCCTTGAAAGTCAGGTTTTGCGGCCGGATTCCGCACCTTTTTGGCGGGGGGTACTGTCACGCCCTGGCCATAGAGATGCTTTTATTCTCTATTTTGGTTAGGACAGGGTGTGACTAGGGTGGGCATTCTATGTTATTTTTTCCTATGTTTTTGTATTTCTTTGTTTTGGCAGGGTATGGTTCTCAATCAGGGACAGCCGTCTATCGTTGTCTCTGATTGGGAACCATACTTAGGTAGCTCTTGCCCACATGGGTTTTGTGGGTTGTTGTTTTCTGTATTGTTAGTTTCCTTACAGAACTGTTCATTTTCCTCTTTGTTATTTTTTGTTCTAGTGTTCTGATTTTAATAAAATATAATGAACACGTCTCACGCTGCGCCTTGGTCCAGTCATTCACAGGAAGAGGATCGTTACAGACGCTTTCTTTTGAAGACAGTAATGTACTTACCCACAGAAGTGTCTGAGATTGTTTCAGTCATATGTGCAGAAGTTGTTGTCAGATCTTCTGCGAAATCAAGCACATAGTAAAACAATACATTAGGTACAAACACAAAATACCATATTGCTGAAAGAGACAAATGAAAGCCCCATTACAATTTGTACAAGTGCAATGGCGCTGTCACACCCTGGCCATAGAGAGGCTTTTATTCTCCATTTTAGTTATGCCAGCGTGTGACTAGGGTGGGCATTCTATGTTCTTTTTTTCTATGTTTTTGTATTTCTTTGTTTTTGGCCGGGTATGGTTCTCAATCAGGGACAGCTGTCTATCTATGTCTCTGATTGGGAACCATACTTAGGTAGCTCTTCCCACATGGGTTTTGTGGGTAGTTGTTTTGTGTATTGTTAGTTTCCTTACAGAACTGTTCGTTTTCCTCTTTGATATTTTTTGTTCTCGTGTTCTGATTTTAATCAAATATCATGAACACGTCTCACACTGCACCTTGGTCCAGTTATTCACAGGAAGAGGATCGTTACAGAACTACCCACCACCAAAGGACCAAGCAGTGTGGCCAGGAGAGGCAGCCCCAATCATTTTTAGGGGGAGGGGGCACACGGGACGGTCGGCGGAGCCAAGGGTGGAACCAGAGCCAGTCAGGGTGAAATTGGAGGTGAGCGAAGGAAGCAAAGCAGAGACAGTGAAGGAGTTGATGGGGAGATTGGAGGAGAGAGTAATGAGAGAGTTCCTGTGTTGGTGCATGAGGCACGACATCCGCCCAACGGAGCGTGTCCTCGATTTGATGAGATGCTTTTATTTTCTATTTTGGTTAGGCCAGGGTGTGACTAGGGTGGGCATTCTATGTTCTTTTTTCTATGTTTTAATATTTCTTTGCTTTTGGCTCTCGAACAACAGTGCAGAAAGTGTGGTTTCACATAAAACAATTGTCTAATATTTGTTAAGTTTGTCACGTGCGCCGAATCCAACAGGTGTAAACCTTACAGTGAAATGCTTACTTACAGGCTCTAACCAATGGTGCAAAAGAACAAAAAGGTGTGTATGTGTGTGTGTGTGTAAGTAAAGAAATAAAACAACAGTAAAAAGACGTTTGAAAAAAAGAGTAGCAAGGCTATATAAAGACACCTGTTTGTCAGGCTTATTGAGGTAGGATGTACATGTAGGTATCGTTAAAGTGACTATGCATATATGATGAACAGAGAGTAGCAGAAGTGTAAAAAGAGGGGTTGGCGGGTGGTGGGACACAATGCAGATAGCCCGGTTAGCCAATGTGCAGGAGCACTGGTTGGTCGGGCCAATTGAGGTAGTATGTACATGAATGTATAGTTAAAGTGACTATGCAAATAAGATAAACAGAGAGTAGCGGCAGCTACCCAGCGGGGAGGGGGTACACAATGCAAATAGTCCGGGTAACCATTTGGTTACCTGTTCAGGAGTCTTATGGCTTGGGGGTAAAAACTGTTGAGAAGCCTTTTTGTCCTAGACTTGGCACTCCGGTACCACTTGCCATTCGGTAGTAGAGAGAACAATCTATGACTGGGGTGCCTGGGGTCTTTGACGATTTTTAGGGCCTTCCTCTGACACCGCCTGGTGTAGAGGTCCTGAATGGCAGGCAGCTTTGCTGCCTTCAACAGGATTTGACTTCATAACAAAGTATCCCATAGTTCCCTACTCTACCTGCGGAGCTACCAGTCAAGTGAAACTACATGTGCAAAATCCTAACTATGGTCGTAAGTACGGTGTCCAGTAAGGGTCAGTGACTGAAAGCAGCTTGGAATTGAATAAAAGCACCAAAGCCACAATGAAATAAGTGGGATCTCACATTTTGCAACACATGATTTGAAAAAAAACACGTGATGAAACGTAGCCTTGGACGTAATTGAAGACGTACTTCTGATAAAGTGCTACACGTATCGACACACTTCTTCGAAGTTAGCTGCTTAGAGATGAACGCATTCCTCGGAGCCCCGGTATCAAACGTAACATCACTACTAATCACTTCACAAACCAGCTTATTGTGATTTTGCAGGTTGGATGTGACCCATGATCCGATATTTTCAGACCACAACGTTGAGGACAACTTGGCCATAACTAAAGGCCTTATGACAAGTACAGTATAAGGTCATGAAGGGTTTACTTTGAAATTGAAACACATTCACTTACTGTAGGTAGTCACTTGGTGAAGGTTTCCGGACCTGAAGTTATTGAATGCAACAACCATTTCTCTGTCACTAACAAACACTGTCATGGGTGGGTACCTCTCACATTCACTTGAAAGGCATCCTGGGAGAAATGCAAATAAGGCTTACAACTTACAATGTAAAAACCAAAATACCATAACTCTACTGGTTCTATTTTTGGTTAGCGGTTAAGAGGCGCATGTGTCAAGCCCACGTTAGTTTGCAATTTTGTCATGTGAAAACTGGCGCACTGGCATTTTCCAGCCCTAACTCCAGGTTCAGCAATTTACCTGTCTAACATCAGATCACTTGCGCTGAGGTGGAAGGGGTGGCAATATTTGAGGTGTGTCCTTAAACGTCACGAACAGTCATTCTGACTCCCATGTAAAATAGCCTTTTGAGTGACTAAAAACTAAATCGCCCATAATATTTTGTGTGGATAGAAATGCTCAATATTTGAGAAAAAGTACTCTTTCTCTCATAGCTAACTACCTGGAAGTTTGAAAAGACAGGCTGAGTGGGCAGGGAGTTAATAGTCATGAGCTCGCATTGACTGACAGCTCTTTGAAACGCCTATGTCAAGGAATGTGGATGTAGTGAGCAGTGTTGCAGGAAAATCCTCTCATGCTAATTTGGTGATACACGAAGCAACTCAAACAACATTGGAATTGCATTAATGATGGCAATTTGTTTTTTTTTAATCACATTTTGTCACCAGTAGAGTAGCTATCTAGCTATATAAACCACGCCCCTCTGCAAACACCCCTTCTCCAATGTTGGTTGCAAGGTGGTACTTATTTAAAGAAGGGTAATTTGACTCATATCTGCAGAAGATAGGTACATTAGTTACAAACGCAACACAGTACAGTTCTTGCTCAGAGACTGAACAAGTGCCACTGCAAGCTACAGTACACTAGAGCTTAGGGCTAAGAAGATTAATCAATAGAACAAACAAGGAAGTGTCTCTCTCTGCCCCTAAGGGTGGGACTCTGCTGGTTCCCCTTGCTGTTGAGTATCAGCATCCCAAACGGCTCGCTATTCCCTATATAGTGCCCTACTTTTGACCAGGTCACATAGAGCTCTGGTCTCAAGTAGTGCACTAAACAGGTAACAGGGGGCCATTTGGGACATAACCACAGTATGCTGTGTGCATACCTCTTCTGCTGTTTCTGTATCCAGAACATTTGTTTCCCCAAGACAGAGCAGAACCCCGTCCATAGGATGTCCCCCCCCTGGAAGGAAACAAGCTGCACTGGTGCCCAACCTTGGGGACTGAACCGGTAGTTGGTGGCATGGCACAAAATAGACTCCACAGCCCCACTGACTGACTGAGACAAATATTTGTATGAGGACTAAATGTGCCTGAGAACATTATACATTCCCAAAAGGAGAGCTAATCGATCATCTGAATGCTGCCTGCGCAGCTTAGGCCTCTGCTGGTATATATTTTCCATGAGACCAGGGCAGGGGCATCATATCTCCTATCTCCTCTGGTCCACAGCTTAATGGCAGGCTACATGATGATAGTGCTTTAGAAACAAGCATTGTTGCTGCTCTGGCTTTATTTGGAATTAACATACAACCTGGAACCGAACACAATATTTTAGTTTGGGGCAATAGTTTCCTGTTCATCGCTGGTAACAACATTGTCTCCTACTTCCACTTTCTATTACCTTATACAAAGTAAGCTCAAAACAGTGGGGAGACTAAATACAGTGGGGAGACTAAATACAGTGGGGAGACTAAATACAGTGGGGAGTTGTACGTGGCAATTGTAGTTCAATTCTAGTACAGCACACACAGTTGGAGCGCTTGTTGTTCTCGATTCAAACCTTGACCCAGTTTGTGTCCGATTGTTGTATTGAATATTTTCAAGACAATGCTGATGCAAATATGACATAGGGGAGAATATTCTCTAGTATCACTGCAATGGAAAGGTAGAGTACGAGCTTTGCTTTGATATTAGCTGGGTTCTTTTCATGAGGGCGTCCCAGATTCCCATGTTAACTCCAGGCAGTCGCTTGGTCCTTTGATAAAGGGATGATGGTTGACTGTAACATTCCCCCATATATTCCTCTGATGTTTCCCCTCTCTCTGACCTCCCCTCAGCTGCCCAGGGGTATAGGGTGGTTGATAGGCCAGGCAGGGGCCAAAATGACGGTCATTTACATTTATTTTGTTTTGAAGCAGAAGTCCTTGGAGAGGAGGGTGAGATGAGATGGCTTTGTAGTGAGATCATTTGGGGCTCTGGCCCAGCGCTCTGTAGTTAATGAGGTACAGACAGACAGCCTCATATGAAGGAGAGCGGTGTAATGTACTGTAAGTATGGGCTTCCTGGTGCTGCAGGGGCCATTCACTTATTGTTATGGCTTTAAGAGGTTGGACAAGTATATTATTGCCTGGGGGGATATGGGCTAGAGGGCATCTGAGGGGGTTGTTCAGCGAAGAAAATGTTCAACTGATTAAAACAAGGACATCTATGCATTCATGTGGGTGTCAGAGAGAGGGAAAGAGCGAGAGAGATTTGCTGAAACAACAATGGTTGCCATTTGTATAGTTCCTACAGATACATCTACTATATCCACACTTAAGGGAGTACTTCTCTATTAAGGTTAACGACACTATCTTAGACCCTTTCCCTAAACCGTTTCCTACAGCATATTTAACTATTCTAAAGCAAATGTTCTCCCCACACCCAGTCCACTATATAACGGCCTCCTGGGCTTCGTCTTCACGCTAGATGCTCTGGAGGAGGATTAGTGTAGAACTGGTCTCAACACACATCCCCATCCTTTCCTCCTCAATGACATCATCCATGATGCAATAGTACAGTCAGAGTCCAGCGCAGTAAGTGGGCTATGCTGTAGTATGCTGTATGGCCTATGTATCTGTATATATGTATAACTTATGCTATTGTTACTCAATACTATCTGCCCTTCTGCTACGGTGACTGTCCCTATAGTGACTGCTCCAAGGACAGCAACATCAATAGTATCTGCCCTTCTGCTATGGTGACTGTCCCTATAGTGTGCCCCAAGGGTGACTGTCCCTATAGTGACTGCTTCAAGCGTGACTGTCCATATAGTGACAGACCCAAGGGCAGCAATGTCAATAGTATCTGCCCTTCTGCTATGGTGACTGTCCCTATAGTGACTGTCCCAAGGGCAGCAACGTCAATAGTATCTGCCCTTCTGCTATGGTGACTGTCCCTATAGTGACTGTCCCAAGGGCAGCAACATCAATAGTATCTGCCCTTCTGCTCCGGTGACTGTCCCTATAGTGACTGCCCCAAGGACAGCAACGTCAATAGTATCTGCCCTTCTGCTATGGTGACTGTCCCTATAGTGACTGTCCCAAGGGCAGCAACATCAATAGTATCTGCCCTTCTGCTATGGTGACTGTCCCTATAGTGACTCCCCCAAGGGTGACTGTCCCTATAGTGACTCCCCCAAGGGTTACTATCCCTATAGTGATTGCCCCAAAGGCAGCAACATCAGTAGTATCTGCCCTTCCCATGAGAGAAGGTTGTTCAAACGTTAAAGCATTTAAAAGCATCACAGTGGTCTTTTCCAGTGAATGGAGGATGTACCATATAATTTGGATCTGGCTATTGAATTTGGATCAACATAATACTTTTGTGAAGGAGCTACCTATAGGTGTGTGGCTGTTCCTTTAACAAGGCTACAACACTTACAGCAATCCATGTCCTGATTAAGATAGAAGGAGCTGCTGCTATCTCCCTCCTTCTCCTCTTGCTTTTTAAATGTATTTCTACTCTGATTTCCCAGCTGTCAAAGCAGCAGTTTGAGGCGAAGGCCATGGCGCAGGCACTCTCCCAGGACCTGACTACGGTGCTGCTCTGAGCCAATGACGTGACCTTGAGTTCCCTGCCTGGTCTACTGGGCACAGGCCGTTTGACATGCTTGACAGATGCTTTCTTTCCTCTCATTAACTTGTGAGAGGTGTGAAGAGAGAAAGAGAGGTGGGGGAGAGAGAGAAGCCCCGTTTATACCTGGTTCTAGCTTTCATCCTTTGTCCTGATATTGTCCACATTCTGATTGTGCCCACATTTTTAGACAGGTGTGGATGACTTAAAGATGCTTTGGGATCTGAAGGCGATCGGATGTCCTGACCCCCTCCGTAGGTAGTCAGACACGCGTTATGTCTGAATATCCTACCTGTATAGAACGATCTGGACAGTGAAACCAATTCATTCATCATCATCCCTCCCTCTAGAATCGTTGGCAGGTAACGCCATTGACGTATTGCATCAATATATGTCTTAAAATAAATAAATAAATAAATATTGAAAGGATAACTGTCAAATAATTTTGCATACAGGGAGGGGCCAGGATATCTGGTCACAATGCAGACACAGTGTACATGGATAAGAGACACATCTTACTACCATCTGTAGATGCAACAGATACAGTGTGGGCATAGTCAGAATGTGAATAAGATCAGGACAAAGGACGCATGCTAGAACCAGGTATAAACGGGGCTAGAGAGAGAGTAGAGAGGGGGGGTGGAGAGGGAGAGAGGGGGAGAGGGAGAGAAAGGAAACAGGTCTCATTTGAGGCAGTGGACCCAGACTTGACTCCTCAGGTCATTGAGCTGGAGCAAGAATACAGGCAGGAAAGATACTAATGAGACTGAATGATCAAACTGAGTGAGATGTTAGAGTAGCCCTTTACACTTGTACATGTGTACAGGTTGAAAATGGCAGATTTGGGCACTGATAAGCGCATAAATTGGAACACAGTGTCTGTACAATAACATTCTAAACATGACGTCAGTGCTCAGTGCTTCACAATGCTGTATGGGTTTTGACTGACAGTCGTTTTGAACTTGAGCACCGCGCTCGACAAGAAGTTGCCTCCATCCCTCCCGCTAATCTTTTGAGGTCAGAGTGAGAGAAATGATGTAAATTAAGATGACTCTATGTATTTCGAAAGAAATACCGCTTTGATGTCGTACAAGCAAGACGAACACCTGTCCAAATGCGCGCTTCACATTTTCCCATATCATAAAACTCATGTCATATACGGTGTCAACGTTTATGATCCGTATGTTTGATGTACAGTTACAAGATGACATGGTGTCATAGACTCATTCTGTTCAGGAGAACCCAGGCTATGTTTGTCTATTGTGATGAAAAATTGCAGTTGGACACGCACCTGAATGCATTCATTACCAAAAATGCCGATTTCTCTGACTTGCCCTGTGAAAGAGTAACACTGTACGATCGTATTTTATAACTTGACAATAGAACAAGCTTTCAAATGATTGCGATGTATAAGTGGGCCTTTCTTGGATTGCGTAAACAGCAACAGTAATTGTGTGATGGTGGGGATGCAGGGCTGAGTTCCAAACAAAACAAACATCTACATGCTCTAGGCCACTTGGAGACACCAGTTAGTTCTCCCACTCAAACTCTTGTCCTTTTTTGTTGTTGTCTTATGTTGCACCTACCCACGTTTTCAAGGACTATTCTTATCCTGTTACTGAATGTATCCAGAGTATTTTCACATTTCGTTATCAACAAATGCAGTGAAAAGTACAGTGAAATGTAAAATGCACATAAAATCAACAGTGTAATGTTTGGATTCACTCTTGTCAGGTGAACTGTTGTGTAGTTTCCAAACTGTTCCCTTTCAATTGTCACCATGCGTATGCTTTCTTCTGTAAGGAACATTTCAAATTAGACCAATCCACATAGGCCAATTCCTATGAGTGTAAAGGGAGAATTAACACAGAATGGTAACGTAAAATAGTGAGATTTTTGACAGGAAGGCAAGTTAAGATCCACATACCAGGGTGGTAGTGGATTTGGAATTTATCATGTATTTTAAGTTGAGGAACTGCTACTAGCGTCCATATTATTTGAATCCTGTTGTGCTTCTTTCTTTTTACTTTAGTTTGAACACAATTGGTAGCAAAAAAGTTGTTTGTCTTCAGTCCATAAGGTTGATCAATGTAAACTATGTTTTAATACCTGACGTTCAGTACTGCTCTCTTGGGAACAACACTACTTCGTTTTAGACACATTTGTAGCATCTAAGTCACCAGGAAACATAAGCATAAAGAAATAGCAGATAGTCACACACCTGCTAATCAACATCTGATTGTCTCGCCTCCAATGAACTCTCCCTCACAAAATTATACAAATTTACTGCCTTACAATTCTACTCTAACCAGTGAGTGCATTCTAGAATGATCTCTTTGCTTCTTCACTGTCTCCCAAGGCTGTTCTGACAGTACAACGCATGCTGTGTCCCTTTGTTATTCAGATGGCATTGCCTTCCTCTCAGACAGCATCACGAGTCCGTCGTACAACTACAGTACGGAGTCACTTTGATGCAGGCATACATGGGTCCCGTCACTGAAGGGGGGCTAAGGGTTTAATTCGGTCACTTTGACTGGTGAGACAAGCTGTGTGGGATGGCACTGTGATAGCTGTTCGCTGTCGAACAAACCCGAGGGGGATTGTGAGCGGAGAAGATTCTCACAGGAATGTTTTCATGTAGATAGCCCACATGATTGTATGCCAGTGGGAGAAAGTGACTCTCTCCTTGTTGTAAGATTATCTCGTCATAACACCGCGTTGAACAATGACGAAGCTTTGTCAGTGAACAGTTCAAGTTCAGTTCAAATGTGGTCTAATATTGTTCCAAAGATTTAACAAGAGAGAAACAGAAAGACACATTTGTTTCTTTTCAAAACTGTCTCACGATATGTTCCCCTACCATTTATAAAAGCAATGGGAGCACAATTATCTCTGTTCCTTAAGTACCCCTTACCGGTACATATTTTTTGTTATGGCCCCTGGACAAGCACACCTGATTCTACTTGTCAACTAATCATCAAGCCCATGACAAGTTGAATCAGGGGCTACAACAAAAATCTGTGCTGTTAGGGGTACTGGAGGACCGGAGTTGGGAAACACTGGTTTAATTGGGAGGCTGTTACTCTCTTGTGAAATCTTTGGAACAATTTTAGACCACATTTGAATTTAATTGGTAGGGTGGCAGATAGCCTAGTTGTTAAGAGCATTGGGTCAGTAACTTGAATAGATGGAGGGAAAAAAAGTATATCATGCAAGTTTTGCGCCAATACACATGTAGGATCTTAATTTGAGTCAGTTTGCTACAGCAGGAAAATAATCCTGCACGAAAAGTGGATTATAATTAATGGAGGAGATGGAGATGGAGACTGCCTGAACAAATAAATAAAATCCAAAACTGAGGCTTGAATGCAAAATAAAGATTTTATGTAATTTAGATTTCCAGGAGCAATTATGGCTATTGCCTTGCTCAAGGGGACATTGTGAGATTGTTCACCTAGTCGGCTCAGGGATTCAAACCAGCAACCTTTCAATTACTGGCCCAATGCTTTTAACCGCTAGGCTACATGCCACGCGGAAAGCTGTTGTTCATTTGAACATCATGGTGGCCAAAAAAATCATAGTACCAATCATTTATGATATTTCTCTGTCTGCTTTTATATACTGTATAATGCAGATCATGCATTCTATTGTACTAGGTACCAATTATAGATTTTCTGATGTATATTCTTGCTTGATCATGTGACATGCAATTTTCCTTGAAAAAGAAACAGGTGTGTGTGCCGACCATTTATACTGAGAATGGCCCGAGGCTGAAACTTTTGTTTCGATTTTTTTGGGCACCATGATGTTCAAATTAGCCTCTTTATTGCATTCAGTTTTGGATCTCCATTTCCTCCAGTATTCTTATTTGGACTCCCATGCACCTGGAACCAACACTATAGAGTAGTAACCTTTAAAGAGCGCAGATGGCCTCCTATCATTTAAATAACATAATTAATTCATGGACATATTGTAGGGGTTGATACATTTTTCGTAAGGGAAAATGAAGTCTGAAATTTCAGTGGAAATTGCAAACTTCAGAAGACTTGTTAAACATTCTATAAGAAACTATCCATACAGGCCAATTCCCACAAGAATTGGCCTGTATACTTAACATTTCAAGTTAAGTATAATTAACAGTATAGGTTTTACATTTTCTGCATTGCAAGAAAGTGCTCCTGCAAAAGGGTGATCAAATTAAGGTCTGTATTCATCCACACGGTATTCAGATGCTAATTTGAGTATTTTCAGAGTATGTGAGAGAGCTCCCGTGTGTGTGTGCATGAGCATGTGCATGTGCGTGTGCGTGAGCGTGTGTGTGTGAGAGAGAGGGTGAATTTGAGCTGCAACCAGTCAGTCTGTCCTTATCACTAGAGCAGAACTTGTGGTGCTGGAGGCTTTCCTACCCAGACTTGGCTGGCTGATTAACAAACACTCCCCATAATCTGCAGGTCCATAGTGTGACACACCCTTCTAACCCTCTCTGGGGACTCTCTCTCTCTCTCTCTCTCTACTCTCTACCTTCTTCACTCTTTCAAAGTCATCTTTTCTTCCTGAGGAGGAACTAACAACGAAGAGGTTCATTCTGTTGTCTAAAGCTCTCTTCTACCGGACCATCTCTAGGACAACCTCCAACCTCCTCAGTCACCTGCTCTGGGCTCTGACACTCTAGGAATGTTGGCGTAGATTCTTGGTGCATCCCAAATGGTACCTAAATCCCTTTGCTCCATATAGGGAATAGGGTGCCATTTGGAATGAGGCCATTGTCTGAGAGCCTGCTTTAGAACAGTGTGGGATTGAATTAATATACTTGTATTTCCTAATGAGTTTGCATAGAACATGAATAAAACATGACTTAGGAGGATAGTAGTAGGATTGTGGGCGATCCTTTTGGCCTAAGAATATCTTATAGTCTGAATATTTCCCCCTACATAAAGGTTTTAGGTTTTGTCCAACAGGATACAAATCATCAAATCAAATCAAATCAAATGTATTTATATAGCCCTTCGTACATCAGCTGATATCTCAAAGTGCTGTACAGAAACCCAGCCTAAAACCCCAAACAGCAAGCAATGCAGGTGTAGAAGCACGGTGGCTAGGAAAAACTCCCTAGAAAGGCCAAAACCTAGGAAGAAACCTAGAGAGGAACCAGGCTATGTGGGGTGGCCAGTCCTCTTCTGGCTGTGCCGGGTGGAGATTATAACAGAACATGGCCAAGATGTTCAAATGTTCATAAATGACCAGCATGATCGTATAATAATAATGCAGAACAGTTGAAACTGGGAAATCCTTTGCTTTGTCTTCACAGCTGGTCCAAGCAAAGTTTGTCCTCTCTTGTCTTGTCCACCACCTCCCTAAATACCCCTAGAGTAGTACCTAGTAGGTCTATGGTTGTATCGTGTGGAAGAATGTGGTACACTCACCAGCTACGGAGGGCTGTGTGAAGAGTTCTATGATGTGACTGACCATGTGGCTGAAGGCCTCTTCCGATGCCGAGTGGCTTATTGTACCTGCTGTTGTTGGTGCCTCCATGATGAACAGTCAATACTGGACATACAGAACACAGAGAAATAGTGAATGGGTTATTTGGAGAGATTCATTTCATAAATGAAACATAGCCCCTTGCCCCTTTTACATATATAGAATTTCATAACAGTTAAGAGTGGATTTTTCTCATACAGTCAAAGTGGGGCATGTCGCCATTCAAAACCACCCACATTACGCCAGTGGCTACAAGCATTATCAGGATTATTCCTCATTCTTAGAAATCACCGACATGACAGAATTAATACAGCTATTAAGGACGTTGGCGTGAAGCTCTCTTCACTTTCTCTCTCTGTCCTTCTCACAGGGCAACTTGTCTACAAGGTCGATCATAGAACGACAATACAATCTCCTTAATAGAAACAATAACAGGCAAGAAATGCAGAACTCACCAAGTCCAAGTCAAGCAATACGTTTTCTTTCAACTCCCTTTCCGTGATGAATTTGTGCAACTGTTATGATGTTAAGTTGACAGGAGTGTTAAGTTGGAGACCTATGCGCAATGTGTTTTTTTTTCTCTCTCTCTCCCTTGAATGGGTGTGGGCCACATTTGTTGCTCTGTGAGCTGATCTGCTAATTCTCCTGGTAGACAAGGTCTCTTACGTCGCCACGAGTTAAGCATGCAGGCCCCTCCCTTTTACAAATGGGCCACAGCTACTGGGTGATTGTCGCACACAATGGAACTGGCTGGGATAGGGAGGAGTGGAGGCACACACAGGAAGCCTGGGACCTACTGTAGTGTAGAGTGATAGTGTCACACGGATAGGGTCCTGGGACAGGGTGAGGGCTAGGGTTATGGAGGGGGGAGAGAGACGTACACAGGAAGACTGAAACCTATAGGGTGGACTGGCGGAAGTTAGCCTAGGCGGCAGGTAGCCTAGCAGTTGAGAGAGTTGGGGCAGTAGCCAAAACGTGGCTGGTTTGAATCCCAGAGCCAACTAGGTGAAAAATTGGTCAACTTGCCCTTGAGCAAGGCTCTTAAACCTAGTTGCTCTGGATAAGAGCATCTGCTAAATGACTCAAATGTTTTAAAAAATGGCACCAGTCCTGGTCTGGACAGCTAGGCAGTGTCAAGACAGAAAAGAGTTACAGACTCTTAGAACAAAGCTGAATCTCTCCCTCTAAATGAGATATAACAACTACGTGTTACTACACATTGTCTCCCTCTGTGACTGCTAGTTGAGTGTCGTTATAGCAGTCAAGGTAGGTGATCTGTAAACATAATGACTTTTTAATCGCCACCCCTTTTCCAGTGATACTGAAACTAATGTTTGTTGTCATGTCTGCGGATGCTAAACGGTTTCAAAGCAGGGCCAGATGGTGCTCAGTTGTACAGGCAATTACACAAATTACAAAGACAAACATTTACCTGTGAAATAGGCCTACAGACTTAACAAATATGAAAATGCCCACTTGGCAGGTTTAATCACAAGTTTGTTAAGTCATTTAAATTGTAATTTTAAACTAAGTACATTACCTACATAATAAGTAGCCTACGGACTAGAACTAAAATCCTGGTCCATATTTGACAGGCAGAAAATAGGTGGCATGATCACATCAACGTATTGATTGGCTGACTATGCAGTTCAGGTAGGATGGGACAGTGTCGTGGGTTGTGTTGCGTTGTGTGTGTGTGTGTGTGTGCATACATGCGTGCGTGCGTGGATGTTTGTTGTGTGGAATTCCCCTGGTTGTTTCTTGCCTTTCTGACATTCAACCACAACACAATAAGTTGGGTGAATTTTGGCCCATTCCTCCTGACAGAGCAGGTGTAACTGAGTCAGGTTTGTAGGCCTCCTTGCTCGCACACGCTTTTTCAGGTCTGCCCACAAGTTTTCTATAGGATTGAGGTCAGGAATTTATGATGGCCACTCCAATACCTTGACTTTGCTTTCCTTAAGCCATTTTGCCACAACTTTAGAAGTATACTTGGGGTCATTGTCCATTTGGAAGACCCATTTGCGACCAAGCTTTAACTTCCTGACTGATGTCTTGAGATGTTGCTTCAATATATGCACATACTTTCCTTTCCTCATGATGGCATCTATTTTGTGAAGTGCAACAGTCCCTCCTGCAGCAAAGCATCCCCACAACATGATGCTGCCACCCCCGTGCTTCACGGTTGGGATGGTGTTCTTCGGCTTGCAAGCCTCCCTCTTTTTCCTCCAAACATAACGATAGTCATTATGGCCAAACAGTTCTATTTTTGTTTCATCAGATCAGAGGACTTTTCTCCAAAAAGTACGATCGGCGGTTTTGGATCAGTGGCTTCTTCCTTGCTGAGCGGCCTTTCAGGTTAAGTCGATATTGGACTTGTTTTACCGTGGATATCGATACTTTTGTACCCGTTTCTTCCAGCATCTTCACAAGGTCCTTTGATATTGTTCTGGGATTGATTGGCACTTTTGCAACAAAGTACGTTCATCTCTAGGAGACAGAATATGTCTCCTTCCTGAGTAGTATGATGTCTGCGTGGTCCCATAGTGTTTACCTTCAGGCATTTGGAAATTACTCCCAAGGATGAACCAGACTTGTGGAGGTCTACAATTTTAATTCTGAGGTCTTGGCAAATGATGTCACTTAACCTATCAGAAGCTTCTTACGCCATGACATCATTTTCTGAAATTTTCCAAGCTGTTTAAAGGCACAGTCAACTTAGTGTATGTGTAAACTTCTGACCCACTGGAATTTTGATACAGTGAATTATAAGTGAAATAATCTGTCTATAAACAATTGTTGGAAAAATGACTTGTGTCATGCACAAAGTAGACGTCCTAACCGACTTGCCAAAACTATAGTTTTTTAACAAGAAATATGTGGAGTGGTTGAAAAACAAGTTTTAATGACTCCAACCTAAGTGTATGTAAACTTCCGACTTCAACTGTAAGTGTTAGAAAAACATCTATCCTACTTTGTACCTGAGCATGTCACGTTCTGACCTTTTATTTCCTTTGTTTTGTCGTTCTTTAGTATGGTCAGGGCGTGAGTTGGGGTGGGCAGTCTATGTTTGTTTTTCTATGATTTTGGGATTTTTATGTTTTGGCCTAGTATGGTTCTCAATCAGAGGCAGGTGTCATTAGTTGTCTCTGATTGAGAATCATACTTAGGTAGCCTGGGTTTCACTGTTTGTTTGTGGGTGATTGTCTATGTTAGTTGCTTGTGTCAGCACAGTTCTCATTATAGCTTTACGGTCGTTATTCATTTATTGTTTTGTATAGTTTGTATTCAGTGTTCAGTGCTTTCTTTAATAAAAAAATCATTATGAACACATACCACGCTGCATTTTGGTCCGCTCCTTACGACGATCATGACAGAGCAATTTCAAGACTGGTAATCAACATACTGTACGAGATGTGCCTCTTCACAGTCAATTTCTCTTGATTACCACCTTCAAAAGAGTCTTATTCTGAGGTCATTATTTTTTGCTAGATTTACTTAGATGTTGTCAAAAACACTATACAGCTATAATTAAGAGGTATATTCATGATCTCTCCTGGATCTTCACACCCATGCACAGCCACACACTAGGTTGAGATGCACTTGCCTCTCCTAATGTTGTGGCTGGCTGGAAGTGCAAATATGCCATGACAAGCAATTTACTGTATGGAAGTGGTGAGCGACAGAACAGAATATTATAATCCTCCCACACAGAGACTCAACTTCCTGGCCTACCATACAAATAAAGGTTTTCTTGTGTTCCCTGTAGCAAGTAGTCTTTGGTTCAAACAGCTACACCCATTGAAGCTCAAAGTACTTCCTTATCAATCTCTGTTCTCCGTGAGTTATTTCAGTTTAGAGTTAGCCCTTCAGTCCGAGGAAGGACTCTCAAACCCTCACTCAGGAGACTGAAAGGTCCCACTGATCACTGTTACTGTCATTTTTATTTGACAAGTCTCAAATAAATTAGCCACTCGCTAGGAAATTGCTGTCATGTGGCTCTGGTGTTAAAGGAGTGCACTGCTACGGTAGCTGAGACTTGGGGATATTTTTCACGAGTGTCCCTGGACAAAGATCTGAGGGTCCATGTTTCACTATAGGCTGTGAGTGACAGCTGGTCATTTTGTTGGCCAAGTTGTTTATTCCTCTGACACGACTGTCCGCTGCCCTCACCTTGACTTAAATGCTTTTAGACATGTCTTATTTGTTTTCTAGTTATTTTTAGGTTTCATATCCTATCTACAAGGTTGGCACATTCACCAATGCCCATTTTCTCTCCTATGTTCTGTCAGTTTTTTTTGACCCGTTACGGACCACGTTAGACATTTCCTCATTCCCTAATATAACTCAAAGAGGCCAATGTATTCCGTTAGTTTGCAAATGGAAGTAGAATTGAAGTAGTCACATTTGCACTTACCCTCATCAGTCAGAGGAAAGGTAGATGGATAGATTGGAAGCTTATGGGAAAGGTTAACCTGGTGTAATGAGGGAGCGGAGGAAGGCAGGACAGAGATGGCGGGATGCTTGGAAAGGTCAGGGAGACACTGTCGGAGCGACGCTCTCAATCTGTCTCTCTCTCTCTCTCTTTATCTGTTTCACTATCTCTCTCTGCATAATGGATGCTGGTTACTGCATTATTACAGTCAAAGACTAAGCACCATGCCGCTCTCCTCTTTCACTCAGTCTAGTAACGGACTGAAAATGGCCTACTAATGAACTATTCATTCATAACTTTTACTGTGAAAAACACAATAAGTTCCTGACTGTAATTAATGTAATAAACAAATCAATCCAGGTGAAGTAGTTTTTTGCAGTCATGATAATTTCTTTAGATAGTACCTAGCATCCTGCAGGTTGAGAGCTTCAAGTTCTTTGGTGTCTACATCACCAACAAACTATCATGGTCCAAACACAGTCGTGAAGAGGGCACGACAAAGCCTATTCCCTCTCAGGAGACTGAAAAGATTAGATCATTGAAAAGTTCTACAGCTGCACCATTGTGAGCATCCTGACTGGGTGCATCACTGCCTGGTATGGCAACTGCTCGGCCTCCGACTGCAAGGCACTATAGAGGGTAGTGCGTTCGGCAGAGTACATCACTGGGGCCAAGCTTCCGGCCACCAGGGAACTCTATACCAGGTGGTGTCAGAGGAAGTCCCTAAAAATGGGCAAAGACTCCAGCCACCCTAGTCATAGACTGTTCTCTCTACTACCGCATGGCAGGCAGTATCGGAGCATCAAGTCTAGGTCCAAAAGGCTTCTAAACAGCTTCTACCACAAGCCATAAGACTCCTGAACAGCTAATAAAATGGCTACCCAGATTATTTTCATTGCCCCACCCCTCTTTTACGCTGCTGCTACTCTCTGTTTATTATCTATGCATAGTCGCTTTAACTTTACCTACATGTACATATTACCTCCATTACCTCGACTAACCGGTGCCCCTGCACATTGACTCTGTACCGGTACCCACTGTATATACAGTGGCAAGAAAAAGTATGTGAACCATTTGGAAATACCTGGATTTCTGCATAAATTGGTCATACAATTTGATCTGATCTTCATCTAGGTCGGAACAATAGACAAACACAGTCTGCTTAAACTAATAATACACAATTATACTTTTTCATGTCTTTATTGAACCCACCCTGTAAACATTCACAGTGCAGGGTGGGAAAAGTATGTGAACCCTTGGATTTAATAACTGGTTGACCCTCCTTTGGCAGCAATAACCTCAACCAAACGTTTTCTGTAGTTGCAGATCAGACCTGCACAACGGTCAGGAGGAATTTTGGACCATTCCTCTTTACAAAACTGTTTCAGTTCAGCAGTTCTTGGAATGCTTGGGATGTCTGGTGTGTACTGCTCTCTTAAGGTCAAGCCACAGCATCTCAAATCGGGTTGAGGTTCGGATTCTGACTGGTTCACTCCAGAAGGGGTATTTTCTTCCGTTGAAGCCATTCTGTTGTTAATTTACTTCTGTGTTTTGGGTCATTGTCCTGTTGCATCACCTTAAATTGAAGTACAGATAGCTTAAAATTTTCTGCAAAATGTCTTGATAAACTTGGAAATTAATTTTTCCTTTGAAGATAGCAAGCTGTCCAGGCCCTGAGGCAGCAAAGCAGCCCCAAACCATGATGCTCCCTCCACCATACTTTACAGCTGGGATGAGGTTTTGATGTTGGTGTGCTGTGCATTTTTTTCTCCACACATAGTGTTGTGTGTTCCTTCCAAACAACTCAACTGTAGCTTCATCTGTCCACATAATATTTTGCCGGTAGGCTGTGGAAAATCCAGGTGCACTTTTGCAAACTTCAGACGTGCAGCAATGTTATTTTTTGGACAGCAGTGGCTGCGCTGTGCTCTTGCAGTAATCTTTGCAGGATGGCCACTCCTAGGGAGAGTAGCAACAGTGCTGAACTTTCTCCATGTATAGAAAATTTGTCTTACTGTGGACTGATGATCATCAAGGCTTTTAGAGATACTTTTGTAACCCTTTCCAACTTTATGCAAGTCAACAATTCTTAATCTTAGGTCTTCTGAGATCTCTTTTGTTCGAGGCATGGTTCACATCAGGCAATAATTCTTGTGAATAGCAAACTCAAATTTTGTGAGTGTTTTTTATAGGGCAAGGCAGCTCTAACCAATATCTCCAATCTTGCCTCATTGATTGGACTCCTGGTAGCTGACTCCTGACTCCAATTAGCTTTTGGAGAAGTCATTAGCCTAGGGGTTCACATACTTTTTCCAACCTACACTGTGAATGTTTAAATGATGTATTCACTATAGACAAGAAAAATACAATACTTTGTGTGTTATTAGTTTAAGCACACTGTCTATTGTTGATGCCCAATTTATGCAGAAATCCAGGTAATTCTAAAGGGTTCACATACTTTTTCTTGCCACTGTAGCCACGCTACTGTTATTGTACTGCTTCTCTTCCATGATTTTGTTTTACTTTTCTTTTTTTTACGTATCTATATTTTTTTATTGAACACATTTTTCTTAAAACTGCATTGTTGGTTAAGGGCTTGTAAAGGAAGCATTTCACCCGTTGTATTCGGCGCACGTGACAAATACGATTTGATAATCATACACAGGTGAGGAACTAGGGAAGACAAAGCTCTCGGGTAATGTGGCATCATCCTCCTCCTCACCATGTATATCTCTGTAGCTGTCACAGCAGCTAGAGGAAGACACATCGTCTCATTACCGGCATGTGTCCCAAAAGGACTCAGTCAACTGTTCTATTATTTGCTCCTCTGTAACCAACCGGAGGCCAATGTTGCTGGCTTTCTTGTTTCTCCACATCCAGACTAGATTTCTTTGAATGTTTCCCTTTTGCTTGATAATGAGTTGAACTAGTAGGAGGTGCACAACTTTGCTGATGTGCAAATGCTTAGTACCACTTTTTGAATGTTGAACGAGCCTTCTTCTTCCACTGCATGCCATTTTATGTTGATAGGAGGAAGGAGAGGAGAACAACAGCAGTGGTGTGGACCAGAGTATAACAGCACGGTTTTGGTTTTTAGGATCAGCCCCCAGCTTGTAATTGTATTATTAACTAGCTGAGGGCAGGGGAGAGGGTAATGGTCTACTTCATCACTCTGGGCCTCTAGAACCGCTTCTTCCCGAGTGATCTATGATGTCACAAGTCATCTCAATCATCCAACCACCCTGCTTTTCCCTAGTCTCCTAAAACTAAAGCTTGCCTTGGAGGGGAAAAAAAAAGAAACAAATGGCCGCATAAGAGGATTACTCATAAATATGCTCTTCCCGCACTTTTTAGGAGTTTTCTTTTCCTGGTTTGTGAAAGTGTGGGGTAAATTATATTGCGGATAAATCACAATGCCAGACTTTGATCATATATGTTTTCAGCACATTATGACAGATAACAGTGTGTAACTTTGTACTGACCCAAGCTCAGCTGGAAGAGGCAAAAGAGATTTGGGATAGCGAGATAAGAATAACACATATCAAATCACGACATATACTGTTATTCACTTTAAAGCTGTAAAAATGTATTTATTAAATATACATTTGTTTACAATATACCTGAATAATTCTATGAAACAAATTCAAAATAAATAGAATATTTAAATTCATTGTATCAGTGAGGTACATCTTTTACAATAACATCCTGTAGATAAATGACCTAATGCACTTGAAATAATATAAACAGCCAATAACAATCCTTTATCGTGGGTCTTTCATGACAAAAAAATCGTCCCCCGACATGTTCCGTTTGTATAGCAAGCTTGCCACACAGATTTGTTGTACAATTGACTTGTTCTGTTGGTTTGCTAATTGCGCAAAATATGAAGACTTGACATTTCACCAACGTAAGAGCAAGTAACATGGTTTCTGGAGGAGACCGTAGCAAATGTGTACAACACTGTACTTCTCCGTTCAACAAAACTCACAACGACGACAACCAGGACAAGCGCTCTCCTGAGAATGAAACGACCTTTATACCCTAAACTCCCTCTGATTATCTTCTTAAGGTCTATGAGATAATTCATTTCAAAAGTTACTAGCACAATCACATAACGTTGTACTGTACTACACTTTGACTTTCAGACATCTAGTATCCGTTTACTGTACCACTCTTTGGTGATTCATAAAATCATAACATGTCGCAGGACGTCAGTGATGGTGGATGCAAAACAAATAAAAAATGAAAGGGTTATTGACAGTGAGGGCCCAACAAAACAACGTACTGGGAACAGAAAACCGATGTGTTCAGAGAACAAAAGGGGCCAGCCACAAGGTCCTTGGCACACAGTCACAATGCTTCTCAGTGGGATTTGATCAGTGGTTTAGCCAAGGGAGCAAGAGCAGGTGCATTGCTTGCCCAGAACTTGTCTTGGCAGATGGGCGAACATCATTAATCAGTCGTTATCACATTCACAATCCACAAGTGAATACAAGTAAGTGAGTTAGAGTACCGGTGCCCAACCAACCCCAAACGGATAAATCCCTTTAATTGTACATTCAGAATGGAAGGCTATATAAAGCGCGCTTATAAAGTCACTGGGGTGGATCTGATTCTTTGAGGCTTTTTGTCTCCCGACGTTAGGGCAATATAATATAAAGTATATATATAATAAATGTTCTCCAATTGTCATTGCACATAAAAAGTGGTACAGCTCCCATGCCCCAATAAACAGCCTTTGAGATATAAAACTGCGGAATGACCATCCTCCATTGGGTCATTCTTGGAGCCACACAGGGAATGGATCACCAATGATCACTGCTCCTAGAAAGCCCAGGGACAGGCAGGTGACTAACCTACCCAGGGGGGCCTGTTCTGTATTTGAGGCCAGGCAGAACAGTGTGCGGAACAGGATGCAGGAGATTGGGCAATGAAGGCTATGGTGGCATCAGATGTAGTACTCCTTTCTGCTGTGACTCACAGAGCTGAGCAGGTCCAGGTTTAGATCCAAGACCAAGTCTACAGGATAGCTGTTCTCCAGGCCTGCAGGGTAGCTGTGTTCCGGGCTGTGTCTGGGATCCTTCTTCTGTGAGATGGAGGACTTCTCCTGGGGGTGGGTGTGGCTGCAGCGGCGGTACAGGAAGCACGACGTCACGGCCACGGCACAGAGGGTGATGAGGAACGCAGCTGTGATGAGACCTGGGAAGAGAGAGCCAGAGAGAGAGAACATTGCTTTTACTTTAAAGTGAATAATTCTGGGGGTTACTTGGTAAATTTTAATATCTCTAAAGTCAAGAGTATTTGTTTCAGGGAGAAAGGCTGTACACTGACAGAAATTAAATAATTTGCTACATCATTGCAATTATGAAGAAACAGATAACTGGGGATGATCTTCTGGCTAACCTCCAATTACTGCTGAATCACTTCTTGTCTTCTTCAGTCGATCTATGCCCCTATCGACGCCCTCTGAATGATTTATTCCAGAAGAAAGGAAGCAAGCAAACAAAGGAGATGTCAGACATGACCTTCAATTATATTCGGTGGACGATGAAAGGCTACGTGGAATTTATAAAGGCATTTCAATCAATGAGTCATTTAATTGAGTAATTATGCCTACTCATGTCAAAATCTAAAAGAGATAGGTCAAGTTAATGAGTCATTAAAGACCCACTCTGTGGTACTTACAGTCGTTACAATCCTTTGCATAATTTGGATTTACAGTGTATTCGGAAAGTATTCAGACCCCTTCCCTTTTTCCACATTTTGTTACGTTACAGCTTCATTCTAACATGGATTAAATTAATGTTTTCCCCCATCAATCTAAGCACAATACCCCATAATGACATCACAATACCCCATAATGACAAAGCAAAAACAGGTTTAGAATTTTTTTTGCAAATGTATTACAAATAAAAAACAGAAATATCTTATTTACATAAGTATTCAGACCCTTTGCTATCAGACCCAAAATTGAGCTCAGGTGCATCCTGCTTCCATTGATCATCCTTGAGATGTTTCAACAAATGGATTGGAGTCCATCTGTAGTAAATTCAGTTGATTGGACATGATTTGGAAAGGCACACATCTGTCTATTAGGTTTTATTATTTTTATTTATCCATCATTTTACCAGGTAAGTTGACTGAGAACACATTCTCATTTACAGCAACGACCTGGGGAATAGTTACAGGGGAGAGGAGGGGGATGAATGAGCCAACTGTAAACTGGGGATTGTTAGGTGACTGTGATGGTTCGAGGGCCAGATTGGGAATTTAGCAAGGACACCAGGGTTAACACCCCTACTCTTACGATAAGTGCCACGGGATCTTTATTGACCTCAGAGAGTCAGGACACCCGTTTAACGTCCCATCCGGAAGACAGCACCCTACACAGGGCAGTGTCCTGGTGTATTGGGATATTTTTTTTAGACCAGAGGAAAGAGTGCCTCCTACTGGCCCTCCAACACCACTTCCAGCAGCATCATGTCTCCCATCCAGGGACTGTCCAGGACCAACCCTGCTGAGCTTCAGAAGCAAGCCAGCAGTGGTATGCAGGGTGGTATGACAGCCCACTTGGAGTTTGCCAAAAGTCACCTAAAGGACTCTCAGACCATGAGAAACAAGATTCTCTGGTCTGATGAAACCAAGATTGAACTCTTTGGTCTGAAGGCCAAGCGTCACGTCTGGAAGAAACCTGGCAGCATCCCCACGGTGAATCATGGTGGTGGTAGCATCATGCTGTGGGGATGTTGTACAGGGGCAGGGACTGGGAGACTAGTCAGGATCGAAGGAAAGATGAACGGGGAAAGTACAGAGATGAAAACCTGCTCCAGAGTGCTCAGGACCTCAGACTGGGGGTGAAGGTTCACCTTCCAACAGGACAACGACCCTAAGCACACAGTAAAGACAACGCAGGAGTGGCTTCGGTACAAGTCTCTAAATGTCCTTGAGTGGCCCAGCCAGAGCCCAGACTTGAACCCGATCAAACATCTCTTGAGAGACCTGAAAATAGCTGTGTGGTGAAGCTCATCATCCTACCTAACAGAGCTTGAGAGGATCTGCAGAGAAGAATGGGAGAAACTACCAAATACAGGTGTGCCAAGCTTGTAGCGTCATACCCAAAAAGACTTCAGGCTGTAATCGCTGCCAAAGGTGTTTCAACAAAGTACTGAGGAAAAAAACAAACAACTGTTTTTACTTTGTCATTATGGGGTATTGTGTGTCGACTTATGAGGGGGAAAAAATGGTCGAATCAAGGCTGTAATGTAACAAAATGTGGGAAAACTCAATACTTTCCGAATGCACTGTATGCTAATAGAATTACATAAATAAAATCCATATTGTGAAGCCAAACATGATTGACATCAATGCTATTAAACTCACCAGATGTTGATTGTGAAGTTGTACTATCAGCTAAGGCTCCACAGTTTGATTCAACTAGATTGCCAAGAACATGGACCAATGAGCTTCCATGATTCAGAATGGCTGTCTTCAGCGGTGTCAAATGATTGAACTGGACAGACGACAGGCAGCCAATGAAACCCTTGGATCCTGCCCTAAGCACCTCCTCAGCCAAACCAGCATGTCCTGCTGATGTAGCTGTGACTTTACCCAAAGTCAGAGATCGTAGTGTGTTCATCTTCAGGTCAGAAGAAAGGTTGTATTTCTGGTCGATGTCTTTGTCAATCTGGTTGAAGAAAAAAGCAAACATTTCCAAATACACTTGAACATACCATCAAGGTGGGCTGACTGTCTATGCTATAAGCATAATGCTTTGCTATGCTGAAATAGATTCAGATAGATATCACTGACCTGGACATAAAGGTCTTTGCCTTCCCGGTGTACTTGGACACGGTGGAGCTGCCCATCGGCTAGGCTGGAGGCTTTGGGAGTAAAGTTCTCGGCTCTCTCCTCTCTGTTCAGATGGAACCAGATCTGCAGACTCCCTACAAAAGTTTAAGAAAATCATAAAAAGCGTCTCCTCTTACGGTGCTGTTATGAGATAAACACAGAGAGAACAATGGACGGAGATAGCAAAAAGATAGCTACCGTTGTTAGCCAGGATGATAGCCAGGTACTGTTGATGGTAGGTGCTGACACAGAGTAACATGGCAGGGGTGCGAGTCGTCAGAAAGCTGAGGGCAACGTTTTCTCTGGACTCGCCGTCGTGGGCATAGATGCCTGAGGACTGGCTATGGATTGGCTGACGGCTAGACGACTGGCTATGGATTGGCTGACGGCTAGACGACTGGCTATGGATTGGCTGACGGCTAGACGACTGGCTACCTCGGTCTCTGTTGTGCATGACTGGGAAAGGCATCTGGAAGGTAAGGGTCACCGAGGAGCCACTCTCGAAGGACATTGACACTTCTGTCACAGGGATACAAACACGGACGCCGTTATTAGTGTTAGAATGCTCCTCATTCAGTAGTGCTGTGTTGTGCTGTTGATCTCAGACACGGATTCAGACAGCATTTGCAAGAACCGGCTTATCTGAATGTTGAATGGGTCAGAACAAAAGGGATGCTTTGAAAGAGTAAAACTCAAAGAAACACGGCTAGATCATCAATGGATCAAACAGAAGTCTCAAATTCTCTGAGGTACCAAGTGCCCCTACCCCTAAAGCATGACCCTGTCCATTCAAAACGCTGTGAATAGGTGATATCTGAATATCTGAAGTGATAAAACCTGCTTTGATGCCAGTGGATGAATACAGGATTCATCCATAATGGGTGGTGTGGTCTCAGCAGGAGTCCTGTTGTGTGTCAGGCCAGCATGAACACAGCTTTTGAATGGAATTCAGTCCAACAGAAAATATGTCCTGGCCCGTCCTATTAGTTTCGGATTAATGGAAATGAAAGAGCCCAAGGGATTGAAAAGAAAGCATCTCTGATCTTTTTAATACATGCTTTGATCACCCCTTTGATCAAATACACTTCCAAAATCTTTTGAAATAATACTTTTCTAAATCTAATTTCATACATTCATACATTTTCCTAAACACAAAGAGAGTCATTAACTCAGCTTCTCGCAATCTTTTTTTTTTAGCTTATTGCTGTTTGTTGGGGTTACTCACCTTTCTTGCAGTGTGGTCCATTGTAGGCAGAGTGTGTACAGTCACAGACATATCCACTGTTTTTTTCCATACACCGCCCTCTGTTATGACAGACACTAGCAGAGCTGCTGCAGTGGCCAGGGCAGCCTGGGGTCACTCCTGGGGTCAACTTGGCCTGCTCCTCCAGGTCAAGGGTCACGCCGTTCAGGGTCAATGCACGGATGCAGCCCAGGAAACTGCTCTCTTTGAAGGTGGATCCTCCTGGCAGGAAGTAGGCGGTAGGAAACACAGGAAGTATAAACAGTACGTTTAAACTGCTCTTGAAATAGAAGAATACTACTTCCAATGTGGAAGGAAACAGTATCTAATATGCAAAGAAAGTGTTGTTATGGTTTGACCTGAGTCTAGTGCCTACCTATGAACAGTAGGCTTTTGAGCTGCAGGCGGTAGTGCCCTTCAGAGGGGGCCTCCAGAGTGTGTAGGGGCAGCTGGTCCACTTGCAGGGAAGCCTCCTTCAGGTTGCGTTCAGCCCTAACGTAGTGCCACTGCTTATCATTCAAGGGGACAGGGGACGTCACCGTCAAGTCCACCGGGCCATTCCCCACGTCAAAGATGAATGTTATAGCTGAGGGAGCTGAGGAGGACAGACAGAAATTCAAGTTCAAAATGTGGCCCACTTTTGTTTAAGATGGATTTGTCTTTGCCTTGGAGTCTTTGGCTCCTGGGCCAATGTATTCTCCCGACTAAACCACAGTTGTCCATAAGGTTATCAGAACTATCTAATCAAGTCCAAGTCATCTTTCATCTAGAACAGAAAAGGTTTCAACTTGAGGTGATCATTTACACAAGTGACTAGAGAGGAGTTAGGGTTTGGTTGATTTGAGATTCAGGGAGAGACAGACTCACTGGTCAACTTCAGGGTGATGAAGTCAGCGGTCCCCAGGTTCTCCAGGAGAACACCAGAGGAAGCTGTGGTCTTGAAATACAGGGAGATGTCCGCACTGAGCTCAGCCTGGAACTTAGGGAAGTGGAGGGACGACGACCCAGGATAGAAAGAGGCTGAATTCCACAGGAACCCTGCAAATACAGGAAAGTACAGTTAAAATAAAGTAACTGAAAATGTAATAACTCGGACAATTTACCTGACCTCCCCCTACTGTTACAAAAATACAGAACTTTTTGGTTGGCATAGTCTGTATGAACAAAAAATATAATTATTATTGGCACACTCGCTTTTGGGATAATTATATGAACTGAACTAAACTTACTGTCACCGTTGCAGTGAAGGGAGCCGACTCTGTATACAGCTGCTGAGCCTGTCCTGTTGGTGTCTCCTATTATAATCTCAGTCAGTGGTAGGTGATCTTTGTAGGACAGCAATCCTGTGTCGTTTACCCTGTTGGAAAAAGGCAAAATAAATTTAAACACAACCTCAGTTTACTCAATTTAAAGATGTACTCAAAGCTCTGAGAAATGATCCATTTAGAGAAGGAAAGACTGATTGGTAAAAACACATGAATGTTGTTAATGCAGGTCATAAAACACATTGGCATCCACTGTACCATAAGTGTGTGTCTGCATCACAGTTGCAGAAGTAGTTCATGTCAATGCAGTTCTCCTCCAGGCTGCAGGAGCACTGATGGACCCCAGGTACAGAGCCTCCCCAGTAGGTCTGTTTCTCTCCACTCCGGTCCAGCCACCACGACAGGGGCCTCCCGTCTACAACCAAGGCACATTTATTTCCATCATGCAAACTCTATGAAAAGAAAACAATGTATTACATGTTCAACTCTCCTCTTTGACTGGCCAATGTGATCTGCTTGGCACATAGAACATGTTCACCTGCTACACACAAAGGTTCATCTTCTGCCATAATAGAAAACACATGATTGATTTTTAGTCCTGTAAACCCGGCCCTACGACGCACGCCGTGGGAGGCAAACGTCTGCCTAGGGAGACTAATTGATTTTGTAGGCAATTCCACCGCCAGTTGGTGAAATACCTCGTCTTGACATATTGTCTTGCCTGTATCTAAAACAAGACCGCCTGCATCAATATTTCATATGAGAAACAAAAAATCCCCAGGCGAGACAGCAGAAGAACTCAGTGAGGCTTTTCTTCACAGTGGGAGTTGGATTCAAAGGGAGCAGAGGGTTCGGCAATACTTAGAACTCACTGAATATTTTCGCACAACTTTTTTTTGCAGAAATCCATTATGTAATTTGAATTAAACTTGAGCTCTCTGTATACTGTTTGCACTTATCAGGCTTCCAATTAAGACTCACCCCAAGTATTGAAGAGACGGGACTTCCTGCAGCTGTAGACCACTTCCTGTTGACAGTGCTCAGACCGTCCAATCAGAGTGCGGAGCTGCTCCAGGGAGGCTGTGTAGTTGAACCGCATCACATACGGCTTCTTTGTTGTGGCTCCAGTCACATTCACAAACCCTCTGTTGTTGTGGTCCACTACTGTCCATACCTTGTCCTCTATAGGGAAGACAGAACAGGCATTCTACTTTATATACAGGATATTCAGGTTAACAGAACAGTGGATCATCCAGATTATCATATTAGCATGAGAAAGACTTCTAGAATGTAATTTTGTTTTCCAAGATAGGTGTCCTTCACATTTCTAATTGTTAATTTAATTCAGGTTAGTCAACTGTATGGAAAGTACACCAGAGATAAACAAAGATGTGTACAGTGGTGGACACACTTTAAAATATTTTTTTATTTGACCTTTATTTATACAGGTTTTTCTCATTGAGATAACATCTCTTTTCCAAGAGAGACCTTAATCGCATTAGCCTCATATTATCTAATTGAGAATATCCAAAAACTGCACCAGTAGCTTCCCTGGCCTAGCCTGGTTACCAAACGCTGTGCTCACCATTGATTCACTAGAAATCAGTCTGGTTTAACCAGGCTATGCCAAGCCATGAGCTCACCAGTCATGTTGCAGTAGACCAGTGTTGCCTTTAGAGGACCACTCCCATCTGTATCAATGTAGAAGTAGCCAGACGTACTCCCCATTTGTCGGTGTGCCGCACACGACGCTTCATAAATAGCTGTGGGAAGCAAGATGAGTACTTATATCAATAGCCCATACGCGTGTTTCTGTAAATGTATGAACGTATGCCAAGAGCACTCAATTACATTTTCTTGTCACATGCAAAATGTGTGAACGGTAATGGTTTGAAGAAGAAATCCACGGCAGCTTTTAACCGGGGGTTGAGGTACATTATAATTCAGCAGTCAGTAAAGTGCCCTCCACTTCACAATTTATGACACCCTGATGGGAATATCAATGAGAGTTCAGTGATGGGAAATAGTGGAAACACTAATGTAACTTTAGTCACTCTGTACAGTATATTAAACATAATATACACTCGGTGGCCATTTTAGTAGGTACACCCGTCTAGTACCAGGTCACACCCCCTTTGCCCCCAGAACAGCCTGAATTCTTTGGGCATGGAAATGTTGCTCAATTGGTATCAAGGCACCTAATGTGTGCCAGGAAAACATTTCCCACACCAATACCCCACCAGCCTGTACCGGGTGGACACCAGGTAGGATGAGCCAAGGACTCATGCTGTTTACACCAAATCCTGACTCTGCCATCAGCATGACGCAATAGGAATTGGGACTCGTCGGACCAGGCAAAGTTTTTCCACTCCTCAATTGTCCAGTGTTGGTGATCGCATGACCACTGGAGGCTCTTCTTTCTGTTTTTAGCTGATTGGAGTGGAACCTGGTGTGGTCGTTTGCTGCAATAGCCCATCCGTGACAAGGACCGACGAGTTGTGCGTTCCGAGATGCCGTTCTGCACACCACTGTTGTACTGTGCCGTTATTCGCCTGTTAGTGGCCCTCCTGTTAGCTTGCATGATTCTTGCCATTCTCCTTCGACCTCTCATCAATGAGCTGTTTTTGCCCACAGGACTGCCGCTGACTGGATGTTTTTTATTCATCACACCATTCTCGGTAAACCCTAGACATTGTTGTGCGTGACAAGCCCAGGAGGCCGGCAATTTCTGAGATACTGGAACCGGTGAGCATGGCTCACACCATGCTCACTCATTTTTGTCCATTCTAAAGTTCAATCCAACAGTAACTGAATGCCTCGATGCCTGTCTGCTTGCTTTATGTAGCAAGCCATGGCAACGCGACTCACAGTCTGTCGGAGCGAACCATTTTCTCGAGCAGGGTTGTGTACCTAATAAACTGTCCACTGAGTGTATTTGTACAGTATCTTTTCACAGGTAAATATTTTCATCATCATGACGGAGACAGGGCGACTGAGTTGGTTTAAAGGGCGACTGAGTTGGTTTTGGGGTGTAGTTTGATGTGGGTCTCTTGTGTGTCTTCGCCGGTGGGAAGAGTTAACCAAATAATTTAGCCAATTAGCTTCAGCCAGCTGGTGTGCGAGCATGGCAAAATTGGTTTGACTTTGGATAGCCTATCCCTGTGGCTAGTTAGGGACCATCTATAAATTACACAATGTAAATGAGACAATATTTTCATATTACACACCTTTTAGTTCTCATTAAATGCTTTCAATATTTGTATAGGAATTTCTAAAATGTTTAGTTGGTTTGAGGATTTTAAGCATTTGAAATTTGGAGTTATTGGAATTTGAACACATTGTCCCATGTACCTTAGTTAGAGACCATCGGTAAATTACCCAACGCAAAGGGATATCCAAAGTCAGCCCAAATTTATCACGGGCATTACAATTGGGCCGCAGTTGTGACAGGTTGACTTACAGTTGTGACAGGTTTCTCCAGTGTAGCCTGTCCCTGAGCAGTCACAGTAGAAAGTATCCCATGATTGGGTGCATCGTCCGTCATGCTCACAAAAATTAGGCAGACATCTACGGAGAGAGAGATCGACATGTTCATACTCCAAACATAACTCATGACTGCAGAGCTGCATACAGTAGCATGAAAAGCCATTAATAGAAGATAAAAGAGATATATAAGGCAGTTCCTCTATCATAGTGTTGTGTCTTTGCATATCCACTGTCTATAACCCTCGATATAGCCACTGTCTGTGCTGTCTCCTCTGCCTGTTCCCTCCACCCCTCCGTCTCTCCATTCCTCAATAGAGCAGGCTTAGGGAGGAAACAGAGTGTGACTCCTGGAGCGCGTCAACCTAATCACTGCTGCGTGCTCTGGCACAGCCACAACATATTTCTCACTCAGCCTAATGGTCAGAGCTGGCACACGGGCAAATCAATACTGGCAGGGAAAGATGCCCAGGGAGGGATGGGACGCACACACACACACACAAATTAATTATTCAGAGGATGTTTCTGGCTTTGGCAGTGTAACAGTACAGGCATACAGTCCAGGGGTATGCGTCCCAAATGGCTCCCTATTCCCTATATAGTACACAACTTTTGGTCAAAAGTAGAGCACTATGGTGCCATTTAGGATCCAGCCCAGGAAAAAGCTCTCTGTTGTAATGGGAGTCCTTCCATCTGATCTCAGGTCATACACATGTCATACTGTCTGTTGTAATGGGAATCCTTCCATCTGATCTCAGGTCATACACATGTCATACTGTCTGTTGTAATGGGAGTCCTTCCATCTGATCTCAGGTCATACACATGTCATACTGTCTGTTGTAATGGGAATCCTTCCATCTGATCTCAGGTCATACACATGTCATACTGTCTGTTGTAATGGGAATCCTTCCATCTGATCTCAGGTTATACACATGTCATACTGTCTGTTGTAATGGGAGTCCTTCCATCTGATCTCAGGTCATACACATGTCATACTGTCTGTTGTAATGGGAATCCTTCCATCTGATCTCAGGTCATACACATGTCATACTGTCTGTTGTAATGGGAATCCTTCCATCTGATCTCAGGTTATACACATGTCATACTGTCTGTTGTAATGGGAGTCCTTCCATCTCATCTCAGGTCATACACATGTCATACTGTCTGTTGTAATGGGAATCCTTCCATCTGATCTCAGGTTATACACATGTCATACTGTCTGTTGTAATGGGAGTCCTTCCATCTGATCTCAGGTCATACACATGTCATACTGTCTGTTGTAATGGGAGTCCTTCCTTCTCATCTCAGGTCATACACATGTCATACTGTCTGTTGTAATGGGAGTCCTTCCATCTCATCTCAGGTCATACACATGTCATACTGTCTGTTGTAATGGGAATCCTTCCATCTCATCTCAGGTCATACACATGTCATACTGTCTGTTGTAATGGGAATCCTTCCATCTGATCTCAGGTTATACACATGTCATACTGTCTGTTGTAATGGGAGTCCTTCCATCTGATCTCAGGTCATACACATGTCATACTGTCTGTTGTAATGGGAATCCTTCCATCTCATCTCAGGTCATACACATGTCATACTGTCTGTTGTAATGGGAATCCTTCCATCTGATCTCAGGTCATACACATGTCATACTGTCTGTTGTAATGGGAATCCTTCCATCTCATCTCAGGTCATACACATGTCATACTGTCTGTTGTAATGGGAATCCTTCCATCTGATCTCAGGTTATACACATGTCATACTGTCTGTTGTAATGGGAGTCCTTCCATCTGATCTCAGGTCATACACATGTCATACTGTCTGTTGTAATGGGAGTCCTTCCATCTCATCTCAGGTCATACACATGTCATACTGTCTGTTGTAATGGGAGTCCTTCCATCTCATCTCAGGTCATACACATGTCATACTGTCTGTTGTAATGGGAGTCCTTCCATCTGATCTCAGGTCATACACATGTCATACTATCTGTTGTAATGGGAGTCCTTCCATCTGATCTCAGGTCATACAGTCTGTTGTAATGGGAATCCTTCCATCTCATCTCAGGTCATACACATGTCATACTGTCTGTTGTAATGGGAATCCTTCCATCTCATCTCAGGTCATACACATGTCATACTGTCTGTTGTAATGGGAATCCTTCCATCTGATCTCAGGTTATACACATGTCATACTGTCTGTTGTAATGGGAGTCCTTCCATCTGATCTCAGGTCATACACATGTCATACTATCTGTTGTAATGGGAGTCCTTCCATCTGATCTCAGGTCATACACATGTCATACTACCTGTTGTAATGGGAGTCCTTCCATCTGATCTCAGGTCATACAGTCTGTTGTAATGGGAGTCCTTCCATCTGATCTCAGGTCATACACATGTCATACTGTCTGTTGTAATGGGAATCCTTCCATCTGATCTCAGGTTATACACATGTCATACTGTCTGTTGTAATGGGAGTCCTTCCATCTCATCTCAGGTCATACACATGTCATACTGTCTGTTGTAATGGGAGTCCTTCCATCTCATCTCAGGTCATACACATGTCATACTGTCTGTTGTAATGGGAGTCCTTACATCTGATCTCAGGTCATACAGTCTGTTGTAATGGGAATCCTTCCATCTCATCTCAGGTCATACACATGTCATACTGTCTGTTGTAATGGGAATCCTTCCATCTGATCTCAGGTCATACACATGTCATACTGTCTGTTGTAATGGGAGTCCTTCCATCTGATCTCAGGTCATACACATGTCATACTATCTGTTGTAATGGGAGTCCTTCCATCTGATCTCAGGTCATACACATGTCATACTGTCTGTTGTAATGGGAGTCCTTCCATCTCATCTCAGGTCATACACATGTCATACTATCTGTTGTAATGGGAGTCCTTCCATCTGATCTCAGGTCATACACATGTCATACTGTCTGTTGTAATGGGAGTCCTTCCATCTCATCTCAGGTCATACACATGTCATACTGTCTGTTGTAATGGGAGTCCTTCCATCTGATCTCAGGTCATACAGTCTGTTGTAATGGGAATCCTTCCATCTCATCTCAGGTCATACACATGTCATACTGTCTGTTGTAATGGGAGTCCTTCCATCTGATCTCAGGTCATACACATGTCATACTATCTGTTGTAATGGGAGTCCTTCCATCTGATCTCAGGTCATACACATGTCATACTATCTGTTGTAATGGGAATCCTTCCATCTCATCTCAGGTCATACACATGTCATACTGTCTGTTGTAATGGGAGTCCTTCCATCTCATCTAAGGTCATACACATGTCATACTGATAGATTGAAGAGACAGAAACAGAGATACTTTCCCTTATATGGAATAGAAAAGTGTCACCTACAGTAACTAAAGAAATATACAAGATATAAAAACATGAATTGTTGAGATTTTGTGAGCATACCTGTTGCGGATCCCACAGATGTCGAACTGAAGCTTGCTGTAATTACCCAAAAGCCCTTGCTGCACACGGGGTAGATCCATAAGTTGGTTGTTTAGGAGGATCTGACGCATGCACCCCTGGAAAGCCACAGTAGGGTTCTTACAGCCACCACTGTATTGGGGACAACCTGTTGGAAATCATGACAATATTTGTATTGCTAAATCATTCCAGAAATAGTAATCAAACACATTTCGATGAAGCACTTATCTAATTAAAACACACACCTAAGAAATTCAAGCATAATTTAAGACACAGTCGTTACCAATTTTCCACCAATAATAAGCAATAGCTAAAAGACTGCCATCTTACCTCCAAAAAATACACTATTGCCTGAGTCTGCATGACTTTGTACGTCCACCGTAGATGTTGGCTCATTGTCCAAGACCAGGGAAACCATCAAATCTCTGTAGCTCAGACTAACAGAATGCCACAGGCCATCAGTTACACTGCCTTCTAGTAAAACAGAACACAGAAAAACACAGCATGGGTTATGCTACATTTACTGCAGTCCCATAATGCTGCCAGTTCATTGTTATTAGCAAACGTAGCAAACATTAGCCACCGTAAAGTCACTCTGACATGCCATTCGGTGCCTTTTTCTAGCTAGCTAGCTGCTAACCTATGGAAATGTTTGTTTTCTGCTCAGCAGCTCCATGGACCATTAGGTGCAGTTGGCCTCTGCTGATTTGCAAAACCAGGTGCTGTGATCCCTGTGCCAGGCCGGTGGAGAACAGAAGTCCTTCCTGGTTCCAGGTCCTGAAGTGGAAGTGTACGTCCAGCCCCCACACCCCAAGAGGCTCCAGGGGTAGAGACAGGTAGCTACTGCTGGAGGACAGGAAGGTGGTGGACACCATCTGGGGCTGGGGCTCAGAGCACGAGAAGGTCACGTTGCCCTGGGGAACAGGGGAAAGGACAAGTAGGGATCAATACTATACCCATTCAGTGGTAGCCTACTAATGTCTTTTATTTAGTTAGTTTAGTTGCTAAATAGAAACTGTTCAAAGAGATGGACATTGTATACAGTATGGAAAGTAATTCCTTTTGTGTGCCTGTTCTGCTGTCCTTTCCTGTGACATATACAGAAGGAATGTGCATGCGTCACTGACAATACTGTACGTCTCACACACACACACTAGCAGATACAATGTTATTCATGGTCATCTGAGTGGAAAGGCCATGGAAATGTCAAATGTTATCACTAATTCAGCTTTTATGTCCCAGGGAGAATGAAGGACCAGTGAGAGTGAATGCAGAGTTCAGTATTTGTCCGATACAAATGCTCAGCCTAGCTATGAAGACATCCTCGATCCTGCTGCCTGCCACAGAGGAGAACAGAACTTAGGCGCTGGCTGTCTATCTGGACTTGACACATTTTTTTTATGACATTTCTTATCCCAGTTACTAATAAGCATGCACTCATTAAGAAAACGACTGTGAAAACGGTTAAATCCCTGTGGATTGATGAGGAATGGAAAATGTGTATAGTTGAGAGGGATGAGACAAAAGGAATGGCAGATAAGTCTGGCTGCACAACCAATTGGCAAACGTACTGAAAATTGAGAAATCGTGTGACTAAATTGAATAAAAAGAATAAGAAACTACACTATGAAACAAAGATAAATGACATAAAGAATGTCAGTAAAAAAGCTTTGGAGCACCATCAATAACATTTTGGGAAAAAATGCAAACTCATCTCCATCGTTCATTGAATCAGATGGCTCATTCATCACAAAACCGACTGATATTGCCAACTACTTTCATGTTTTTTTCACAGGCAAGATTAGCAAACTTAGGCATGACATGCCAGCAACAAACGCTGACACTACACATCCAAGTATATCTGACCAAATTATGAAAGACAAAAATTGTACTTTTGAATTTCCTAAAGTGAGTGTGGAACAGGTGAAAAAAGTATTGTTGTCTATCAGCAATGACAAGCCACCGGGGTCTGACAACTTGGATGACAAATGACTGAGGATAATAGCGGACAATATTACCACTCCTATTTGCCATATCTTCCATTTAAACCTACTAGATATTGTGTGCCCTCAGGCCTGGAGGGAAGCAAAAGTCATTCCGCTACCTAAGAATAGTAAAGCCCCCTTTACTGGCTCAAATAGCCAACCAATCAGCCTGTTACCAACCCTTAAATATGTGTTTAACCAGATACAATGCTATTTTACAGTAAACAAATTGACAATGGACTTGCAGCACGCTTATAGGGAAGGACATTCAACAAGCACAGCACTTACATTCACTTATATTCATTCTGGTAATCCGACCAATTGAACATATGCAGTGGTACTTAATGAATATGATGTCGGTTGTCATCTGAGACATTCTCATCAATGATAAGATGACAAACTCTACAGTGTAAAGTCTACACATCAGAGTTATCGGATTCACATGGAATTGTTGTTCAATTTAGATGTTTGAATATGAAATTATTCGTGATGGTTTGAAATGTGATTTTAGCTTCTAAAATGTGAGAATTGGGTTTTCATGAGTGAATTAGGCCTGACTAAGTGGCCCGCCCACGTGAGGAGACATACATGTAGGTTGTAAACTATGAAACACACCCCTTTTCTCCCTTCCTATTTAAAGCCTTGACGACCATATAACCTCCTGTTCGGAGGATGTGAGGACGACGGTCCGATGTCAGAATGGTTCAGATAATAACTACAGAACGAAGCCAACATCAGCGTGAGCTTTGGTTGTGAATGGTATGAACTTTGAACTCTTATTCACTACAGAAGTGATACCTCCTAGCCGTTAAGTTAGCAACAGCAGCTGCAAACGCAGGTTAGGAAGGAACAGACAGAGTATCCCGTCTACCACACAACGACATTACTACAACGTATTCAATTTACCAGCAGATACATTCTTCAAAGGACAAAGGACTCGGTTGGGCAACACGGCCTTCCATCTACCACCAACCTACCGAAGCGCAGCTCAGAGTAAATATTTATTGCATTTTCCTCTTTCAAATGGGTGGTAATTTAGAATGCATAGAATACTGTATTTACGATAGCACAGCTTCTCCCTGTGTCCCTCAGTCTTCCCGCTCTTTCACTCAAACCCAGTCCCTTTTCTTTTGTGTAACCAGCTGTCATATCTGTTCCGCCCGCTAGGGACGTTTTCCTTTATGACGTAATTTGTAATCAAGTTATGATTAATTATGTGTATATGTAATGTAGGTATTTTATGTAAATAAATAATTAAACCCAATTTTGCATTGCTCATTCAACTTGTTAGCCAGGGGTCATGCAGATAACCAAGAATTTACAACTTTCAGATGAGACTGAATTAAGGTGACGATTAATATTGACTGCTATTGATGTAAAATATTACTAGGTCTTTAAGAGTTTATTCGGAAGATAACAGCTCTATAAATATGATTTTGTAGTGCACCAACTCTCTAGTTAATTACATTTACATAATTAGCTCAATCAGGTAATATTAATTACAGAGAAATTATTTTATAGAATAGGAAGTCATATCACTTCATCCGGCATAGCCAAAGACACGACAGTGACAAAACGGATGGCACTGTGATAGACTGCATCCAATTTTTTGAGCAGAGTGTTGGAGGCAATTTTGTAAATGACATCGGCGAAATCGAGGATCGGTAGGATGATCAGTTTTACTAGGGTATGTTTAGCAGCATGAGTGAAGGATACAATTTTGGATTGGAGAAGCTTAATGTGAGTCTGGAAGGAGAGTATACAGTCTAACGAGACATCTAGGTATTTGTAGTTGTCCACATATTCTAAGTCAGAGCCGTCCAGAGTAGTGATGCTAGACGGGCGAGCAGGTGCGGGCAGTAATCGATTGAATAGCATGCATTTAGTTTAACTTGCATATAAGAGCAGTTGGAGGCCACGGAAGGAGAGTTGTATGGAATTGAAGATCGTCTGGAGGTTAGTTAACACAGTGTCCAAAGAAGGGCCAGAAGTATACAGAATGGTGTCGTCTGCGTAGAGGTGGATCAGAGAATCACCAGCAGCAAGAATGATAAATGATAAGAATAAATAAATGATAAATGATAAGAATGATAAGCTGAATGATAAAGATGGCCAATAATGGGCAAGTATTGTCCAAAAACAAAAGTGGCTTCTATGCAATGTGCCAGGTACGCCTTCTGCACAGTTGCCCAGGTGGGCTGAAAAGAATGACAAGTGGCTTCCTTTCATTTCTCATTACTGCCGCCTCCTCAACATGTCTATCGACCACATATTCACGTTGGCTTGCGCCTCAAATGACACCCTATTCCCTTTACAGTGCACTACTTTTGTCGACCACTATATGGGGAATAGGGTGCCATTTGGGACATACACATTACCTCCACAGACAGTGCTCACCGTCGGCTGGGAGGGAGTGGGTGTCCATGGCTCAGCGCCCGCCTGTAATTGGTCACCAAAGGGTTCTAGAGATAGCTGTACATTATTATTTTAAAATAGACCGAGCAGAGGCGTTCTGTAATGGACTGAGACAACTTCATCTACTTTGCCTCCTCCTAACCACCATTCAATTGTATATATGCATTGTCTTCCAGCATTGTAGTTTTCTAAATGTATTTTGAGAGGTGTGAACCTTCATGACACAAAACTAATTTATAATTAAGCAATACGGCCCGAGGAGATGTGGTATATAGCCAATATACCACGGCTAAGGGCTGTTTTTATGCACGACACAAAGCGGGGTGTCTGGATACAGCCCTTAGCCATGATATATTGGCTATATACCACAAACCTCCGAGGTGCCTTATTGCTATTATAAACTGGTTACCAACGTAATTAAACCAGCAAAAACATATATGTGTTTCTGTCATACCAATGCTATATGGTCTGATATACAACGGCTTTCAGAGTATCAGCATTCAGGGCTCGAACCGCCTGGTTTTTTAATGCAAAACACCCCACATTCATCCATACTGGTTCATTTAGGCATAATTTACTTCATTATTTTAATGAATGGTCATTCTTGTTGGAGTGCAGCGTGTGCATACAGTATGCTTTATCTAAAGTATACCTACCACACTGTGGATCTGGAGCTTGCGTCGCTTGGCCAGGTTGATAATGTTGACTCCATTATAGTAGAGGTTCTCTATGCAGCCATGGAAGTTCTTCCTAAGGAAGCTTCCTGGTTTACCTGGTATAGGAATACCTCCAAAGCTGAGCTTTGAGACACAAAGAGAGTGGATTCAAAACAAAATATTACTGATTTGATCACACCCCTAAAAAACATCTAAATATATTTAATTCAGTAATGTATGGATGAATGAATGATTTATAGTTTGCAATGGCTCTAATGAAATACAGTACATTAATGAGTGATGACGCACCTCATAGTCCACCTCCAGTGAGTCTTCCACACCTGTGGTGCTGAGGTGACGTGTGTGCCCGTCCATGGTGAGGTTGACCTGCTTGTTGGAGCGTTTAACTAGGACGTAGTGCCAGAGCTGGTCATCCAGGAGACAGCCCAGGAACACTGACACATTCGCACTGCTGGGGTAGAGCTTAGCGTCGTCTAGAGAGAGGGAGGAGGAGGAGGAAGAGGAGGAGGAGCAGGAGGGAAGAAGAAGAGTACAACACACAGAGGTTCAATGAGGAGTCTTCAGAATCAGCATGTCATACTGTACATTTGATTTTGTCCTAATGATAGAACTACTATAAGGGAATAGTGATTTGGGACCATTGGACTGTGCTTACCCAGGTTGAGGTGCAGAGCCAGGGTCCCGTGGTGCAGCTCCAATGTCAGGTAGTCTCCTCTGTGTCCCTCCCCGTGAACCAGCACCCCGTCTGCCCCATAGCTCTTAAACCTGAGGGAGATCACATCCTTCACCGTTCTCTGGGACTTCTGGTTAAACCGGTACAACAGAGCACTCCTGCCGTTGAAGTCTGCCACATCTGACTCTGTGAACCAATAGTGGATGAAGATAAACATGAAGAAAGCACGGTCAGATTACCCATCTACTGAATATCAGCATAACGTTAAAATTTGTGCTAATGCTTTATAGTGCATTAGTGTATAATCAGACACACACACACGCACACACACACACACACAAATATTGTGTGGAGGAAGGACAGGTACACTGTAAAAATAACCATGAAAAGTAGTATACCTAATCTGAGATCTGGTGTTTAGGGGGTGTTTGAATGTAAACCCAATGCGAGTGTTTTAATACACACAGAAACAAAATAGTCTGAAACACCCCCCAAAGTGGTTCTTCAACTTGAATAATGGTATTTTTAAGGGAGTGTTGTGAAAAGTTTTGGGGGGGTGGTTCAGTGCATGTTTCTCATACAATTAATGGTTTAATTGATTGACGTGGCCTATGGATCATTTTTTGTTGTTGAATTCCACCTTCATTTTTTCAATGCTTTATTGGGACAGATTAGAAACAGGAGGGGCAATAACATAGTACATTTTGTTGGAATTTCACCCGCTCAACCACACAGCAACACTGTAAGAAATGATTCTGGGGTCAATAGAAATTGACTCCACAAAACAACCAACATACAGTGCATTCTAAAAGTATTCAGATCTCTTCCATTTTTCCACATTTTGTTACGTTACAGCCTTATTCTGAAATTGATTTAAAAAAAATCATTATTATCAATCTAAACACGATACCCCATAATGACAAAGTGAAAACAGCTTTTTAGAAATGTTTGCAAGTGGATTACAAATGAAAAACAGAAATACCCTATTTACATAAGTATTCAGACCCTTTCCTATGAGTCTCAAAATTGAGCTCAGGTGCATCCTGTTTCCATTGATCATCCTTGAGACTTCTCTACAACTTGATTGGAGTCCACCTGTTGTAAATATAATTGAATGAACATGATTTGGAAAGTTTATATAAGGTCCCACAGTTGACAGTGCTTGTCAGAGCAAAAGCCAAGCCATGAGGTTGAAGGAATTGTCAGTAGCGCTCCAAGACAGGATTGTGTCGAGGGAGAGATCTGGGGAAAGGTACCAAAAAATGTATCCAGAGTTGTAGGTCCCCAAGATCACATTGGCCTTCATCAGTATTAAATGGAAGAAGTTTGGAACCACCAAGACTCTTCCTAGAGCTGTCCGCCCGGCAAAACAATCGGGGGAGAAGGACTTTGGTCAGGGAGGTGACCAAGAACCCGATGGTCACTCTGAAAGAGCTCCAGAGATCCTCTGTGGGAGAACCTTCCAGAAGGACAACCATTTCTGCAGCACTCCACCAATCAGGCCTTTATGATAGAGTGGCCAGACGGAAGCCATTCCTCAGTAAAAGGTACATGACAGCCCACTTGGAGTTTGCCAAAAGGCACTTAAGGACTCTCAGACCATAAGAAACAAAATTCTCTGGTCTGATGAAACCAAGATTGAACTCTTTGGCCTAAATACCATGCTCCGTCACGTCTGGAGGAAACCTGGCTCCATCCCTAACGTGAAGCATGGTGGTGGCAGCCTCATGCTGTGGGGATGTCTTTCAGCGGCAGGGACTGAGAGACTAGTCAGGATCTAGGGAGAGATGAACGGAGCAAAGTACAGATAGACCCTTGATGAAAACCTGTTCCAGAGCGCTCAGGACCTCAGACTGGGGTGAAGATTTACCTTCCAACAGGACAATGACCCTAAGCACACAGCCAAGACAACACAGGAGTGGCTTCGGGACAAGTCTCTGAATGTCTTTGAGTGGCCCAGCCAGAGCCTGGACTTGAACCCGATCAAACATCTCTGGAGAGACCTGAAAATAGCTGTGCAGTGACGCTCCCCATCCAACCCGAGAGAGCTTGAGAGGATCTGTAGAGAAGAATGGGAGAAACTCTTCAAATACAGGTGTGCCAAGCTTGTAGCGTCATACCCAAGAAGACGCAAGGATGTAATTGCTTCCAAAGGTGCTTCAATAAAGTACTGCGTAAAGGGTCTGAATACTTCTGTAAATGTGATATTTCATTTTTTCATTTGCTAAAATGTCAAAAAATCTATTTTGCTTTGTCATTATGGGGTATTGTGTGTAGATTGATGAGGAAAACAATATATATTCCATTTTAGAATAAGGCTGTAATGCAACATAATGTGGAAAGGGGTCTGAATACTTCCCGAATGCACTATATACACAGTACTTAATAAAAATGAATGCAAGTCATGCAGAGCACGTGGTATAGCGGTAGGCCTAACGCAGCTGACTTAGACACATCACTCCTCACGCCACTGAAGACCGGGGTTAAATTCCACGCTCCCTTCAATCTGTTTCTCCCACATCTGTATCCCCTCTCAATACATTTGTCAAAGTCATTTCAATGATTTGTTCATTTCATTTGACCAAAAATAATGTTAGAATAAATCCAAATGAACATGTTGCTCAAAATTTAAGTACAGTATCTTTCATGAGGATAACCAGAGAGAAAATGTAGGGATTGAACTCATTTCATTTACCTAGGCAAGTCAGTTATGAACAAATTCATATTTGCAATGACAGCCTAGGAACAGTGGGTTAACTGACTTGTTCAGGGGCAAAATGAGAGATTTTGTACCTTGTCAGCTGGGGGATTTGAACTAGCAACCTTTCAGTTACTGGCCCACCTCTCTAACCACTAGGCTACCTACCATCCCTCATTAGAAGCGCTTAGTTTGAATCACCTTACATTTTCTATCTTGCCACACGACTCTGTTTTTAGAAGATTGTGGGCCATTCCAAATGTTGTCTTTCTGTATGCATGTTTGAAGAAAGAAAAGTATATTTCTATATTATATTAAAACAGCTTGTTGTGGCCATGAGATGTAATAGATCCTGATGAATGGATATCAAAACCGTCAGGAAAATTGACATTCATTGAGGACAGCACTCATTCCCACATTCAATGTTGTCAACTGTACTGCAGGACTGGAACGTAAATCACAGAGGATAGATGTTGTGGTGGCAGTTGCAGAGAAGTACTTGAGTGTATGAGATTTTACTGCAGAAGAGTTACAAGGTGTTTTGAACAATAGTGTCCCGTCCTCCCAGGCTGCTGGCCTGGTGTAGGATCAGATAGTACCAAGTAGTGGAATAGTTTTAGGTTTCAATGGGTGTAGGGTTAGTTGGTAGGGCAATTTTTTCACAAAGTGTAATGAATTTATACTACCAAAATAGTAGACTGATACACAGCCAATACTGTAGGTGGCGCCAGGCACATTTAACATTTATTTGTGGACCGCCATAATACCAAAGAATAATATGAAGAACGTGGTTGTCAACAAAAGAGGCAGGTGCAGAATCCTCAATTCTTTCAGGACAATCTACAGCTACTGCTGGTGATTTGAACACTACGCCTGACAATGTCTGCCAAAATGGTATAAAATGGCAAATATATAACACAACGTGAAACATTAAGAGACTTCAGAAATATGGATTTAATTCTGCACTAGACAGGATTTAAAGCATTATAATGGTGTTAAGAAGCTTTAGAGCAGGGCTGCCCAACCCTCTTCCTGGAGAGCTCCCGTCCTGTGTGTTTTCAGTCCAACCCTAATTAACACACCTGATTCTACGAATTAGCTGCTCAACAAGACCTTAACTAGCTGAATCAGATATGCTGAATTAGGGTTGGACTGAAAACCTACGGGACAGTAGATCTACAGGAAGAGGGTTGGGCGGCCCTGCTTTAGAAGGAGGAAATGGCACCGAAAGAGAAGATATCTAATTCTGCTCCTAACTGGACTCAACACACCAAAATAGTGTTTTCAATCTTTTCTGTTAGTGCTCCCAGACCCTGGCAAGTTTTTTTTTCATTATTGCATTTTCTCCTCGGTCCCTAAACGTCTTTGCTGCGCGAGAGAAGCAGAGATTAAAGAGGAAAGCGAAAACAAACTTTAGTGATGTCAACTAGATTGAAGCATTAATTCTGTCAATTTATGACATTATTCTGGTGAGCAAGGGTTTATTTGGTCTTCGAGAGCAACAAGTGATGACAGAAGAGAAGCTGCATGTACCTAAATTATAGACAAGTTGAGTAACGAATAACATACAAAAAAATCTGAAATTATAAGCAGAAACATAAAAAGGCCTGTCAAAAATGTTTTTGCCATCTCTGATATAGAAAATGTGCCGTACAGTCAGAGTACAGCACATTTTCTATATTTGCGGGCCTCCGATTTTCACTATCACATGTAGTCGGGCGGTTGCGGGTGATCAAACAACTGACACAAACAATATCCTGACTAGAGACAGCCTGATGTGATGACCCACTCACTGTATACACAGCCATAGACCTCCACTCTGAGACCGATCCATCCTGTAGTGCTCCAGTCCAGTGGGACGAAGCGTAGGAACCTCGCTGCGATGGAATGGACCAGCTTGTGTTGGACCACACCCTCTGAGTTAGTGTTCCCTGTGTACGTCTGCTGGGAAGAGGAGCGGGAGAATAGATATTTTCTAGATTGGTCAAAACACATTCAAATCAAAGTTTTTAACAATTGGTAACAGATCATGAAAAGTCATCATTCATTTAAAGATTGTGTGAAAAAAAGCCACGAATAGTAACCAGACCTAATGGGGGAAAATGAGGGCTTTGCTTTTGCGTCAAGATGCAGTTTTTCTATTTCTTCCCCAAAACGTTTGAGAAGAATGAGGAGGAACATGAGATTTAAGGGGAGGATGAAGCTCTTTTATGACTTGCATTGGTTCTTCTGTGGAGGCCTAAGCCCATCTGAGCCCAATTGTTTCGCTTTTCAGCATGAGAAGAAGCAATAGCGACCTCTGTCTCTGGTGGGCCCAGTGGCCACACAAATCAATTCAGAAGTTGTTCAAATAAAACAAACCCCCCAAAATAAAGTTATTCAAGTCAAGCAAAAAGGAAGGCAGCAGAGCTTGGACCCTAGAGGGCAGAAGACTGTGTTGACTGTGTTTTATGCTCTGTGTAACTCTCAAGCGGCCACCCGAAGCTTCTGGGGGGAGAGTACAGAGAGCAGAAAATAGCTGGGGGTAGATGAGGTGAACAAAAGTTTACATTTAGTATGTTCAGAAGTGTGATTTTCATTCTTTCTGATTTTCTTCCTATTTTCTTCCATCAATTACAGAAAAACATTTCATTTTCGCATTCTACTTTTCTGTGATGTACTTAACCAAGATCTCTAATTTACAGCTTTAAAATGTCTTATAATATCTGCCACGGAAGGATTCCCGTTAAAACCTGAAATGAATCCCTACTTCTTACACAAATCTTGTTTTTCTCATTATGCTTTTTGAAGGGACGTGTCAACTTCAAATGCCCTCTATTCTGAGGAACAGAATTTCATATTATTTTCACCCAACTTTTAACTTAAATCCAGTGACATGGTAACATTTTAGTGTTCATGAATTTATACGACATAGCCAATTTTGACATTGCAGCTGGCCCATCTAGCGGGAAAAGACGCTTTCTTGCCTCCAGGGCATTTTCATGACAATAAACATCAACCTGCCAGACAGGCAGAGCCTCACCCCAGTGTCTTCGCTCTGTCCGTACTGCTTCCAAGCCAGGCCAGAGTCACTGAACAGCAGCATAAAGCTGGTCACCCAGTCAGAGCTCCCTGAGCGGCCCTGTGTAGCGATGGCCGTGACCTCCATCTTCTGCCTGAGGTCCAGCTGGAGCCACGGCTGTCTGTCTGACCGCTCCGGGGCCCAGCCACCCTCTCCTGGTGCAGGAAAGGGTACAATGGGTGTGTGTCTCTCCGTGTTTGTGTGTGTGTGTGCATCTGTGTCTCTGTGACAATGAACAACGACATTCATCACTGTTGCAGCTGTTAATGTGTATATTATTTATGTATTTTGTTTGAGCATAATTGTTATTGTTTTTATTTCACTTGGTCCTCACACCCACTCAATGGTCATGCTGCTCACTCAATGGTCATGCTGCTCCCCCTATGGTCACCCCCCTCTCAACACTCAACAGTCCCCCCCTCCCTCTCAACAACCTCCACCCCAATGGACACTTATTATTTTAATCACTGCTAGAGTTATGATGTATATAGTGCTATTTCTTCTGCTGTTTTTTTTTTTAATCACCATTTTCATGATTTTATTTCCCTTAGTCCTGTATGTCGGAGCTCGGAGCCTACAATTTTCACTTTACCCCGCAGTCTCACCTGCAACCCTGTACATGTGACTATTAAACACTCTGAATCTTCATATTCTAATGATGCCGGCCAATACAGCCAAATCCCTCACTAGAACTGACAATATTTTGCTTCCAGTGAACGGGGCAACACTTACCCTCTCTTCTGTTCAGCTTAGCAGAGTGAGGCAGCTGACTGCTGGAGGATGTTGAAGAGCTTTCGAAGGAGGACTCAGGCAAAACGGATAGCAATGGTCCATTGCAATTATCTGAAAGAGGATCTTGGTTATTTTATACCTTACAGTGAACAACAGTGTGAAACACTACCACCAGGAGGGAAAGAGGGAATGTCCCAGCAAACCACCTGAGACAGTAGCCTACTTCCTCTGACTCCTCCAAAACAGTTACATTGAGTAGCCTAATGAGCATTTAACACCTGTCAACTTGAAGTCGACATAGACTCCATGCAATTGTATATAAGACAATTGAATATTCGTCCAAAGCCCACCAAATGCATTTTCTTAGCCTAACATAAGTGTCCCAATGTGTTAAAACAATATCCTACCAGAGTTAGTGTGGGAAAATGTTATATATAGACCTCTCAAATATCACAACGAAACTTGAGTTGGATGAGTGTCAGAGTGACAGACATATTTGCCAACCTTAAACAACGATATCGAATAGGTTAGCCTGATGTAAACAGACTTGCAATTGACTTACTTGCTGCATGTATGGATCCAAAAATACTTAAAACAAAGTAACTGACTATATAGAACCACGAGGCGCTTCTCGAGCTCATGTTCGCCAACACAGCAGGCATAATATCCAAGTTGCGGTACAGCATCTGCCCGTGGTCTCCAGAATATAGATCCTGTGTGTGCCCCAGGACTCAGAATGTTCCTGTCGCTTTCCAGCTCTACCCTCGAAATATTTTTGTAAAAGCCATGTGATTAAATCGTAGAGACCCTCTCACAAATATAATCTTAAAGACGTTGTTTCCAAGGCAACAAAAGTCGCTATTTATAAGGACAATTGCTTTACGTTCTTCATCAAGGATTGGTGGTTACTTCTGGTGCGTTCCGACGCACAAGCATCGTCGCGACTCCAATTTGAAATCAATCAGAATTTTGAGCACGCAGTGAGCATCTCACCTGCTTCATTTGCAAGCGCGCGCGTGTGTGTGTGTGAGAGAGAAAGTAAGTGTCAAATAGACAGAAAGAGAAAGAGAGCGAGAGAGAGATGCAGCACCACAGACAGCTCCCCGGACGCCCAAGCGTTTGCCAGGACTTGCATATCCCGCTGTGCTTTCACACTATAGCATCAACACATGAGACCAACAATTTGGACGCATATTATAGATTGTTCAGTTCAGATGCCATAATGAACTCATCAGCCCTATATTTAATTAGACGCTGCTTGGCATTTGATTGTGATTGCCTAGCACAGATTATTGCATTGTAACGTGTTAGTCATCATATACTAAACCTAATCCTAATCTATCTCATATCATCTCTGCACCATTAATCCAGCAAGGTCATTCGGACTGAAAGTGGTGTTATTCATGTTATAACAGTATCCATTTGAAATTGGACGGTCAGATGCTCTAAACCAATTAATAAATCATGTCATTTTATTTATTAATCACTTATTTGCGATAATATTTCAGATCTTGCTGCTCTCTCTGTACTTTTATACTTTTGGTTTCTTCTCTCATTAAATGTCTAATTAAATTGAATTAGACATTTAAAAAATTGAGTCCAATAATGTTGGCACCGCGTTTTGTGCTGCTACCATGTTGTGCTGCTGCCATGTTGTGTTGCTACCATGCTGTGTTGTCATGTATTGCTGCTCTGCTGTGTTGTTGTCTTAGATCTCTCTTTATGTAGTGTTGTCTCTCTTGTTGTGATGTGTGTTTTGTCCTACATTTTTATTTTTAAACACACACACAACACACACACACACACACACACGCACGCGCGCACACACACACACACACACACACACACACACACGCTTAAGTGCATCCTGGATGATATAAGAGCATTGTTCCATAGATAACATAATGCAGTGCTCAGTTGGGTTGGCTGGCAAGGCACTGGCAAGGCCAGTCAACATCTGTTTTCTGTGGGTACACAAGCAGCCATAACCCTATTAGGCCAGATGGAAGGTTTAGAACAGCTTTAAATAAACCCTGAGTTTTCCAACTCTGGTTGGACACGACAAATACGCCATCCAAAATCAGCGTTTTGTTTTTGTGTGTTTTCATGTAATTGAAAGGCAATTTTGAAGGACTAGTTTCAGGTTTAATACAAAGATAACTGGATCCAATTAAATCATGGTAAAGATAGATTATATGTGAAATACACCATTTATTGCCATGCCAATGAAGTTGTTAGGAATTTGATAACTAAACGTACATCTGATAATGGAATGTTGTTGTGCTGTATTGGAGATCTGTACATATCCTGTGCCATTCTTATTAGACTTACTAGAGTGTGCATAATAACTTTTTAATGACATTACCTGGTCTGTTACACAACAGTAGATACGTGGTCTTATTGTTACCCAAATTCCAATTAAAAGTACACAGATCTGAAAAATATAATATTTTTTTGGGACAGCAAAAATGGTAGCATCTATAAAACCTCTAGAAACATCTAGAAACTCACTATCCCAAAAGACTGTAGAGTAGATGAGTAAATGTACAGAAAATATACAATGCATACACAAACAGAAGATGGTCTTCTTTCAAATGAGACAAGTTTTAAGATATTCAAAGGCAAATTTAATCCCCTGGCGTCATGATGTCAGAGAAATCCAGGTCTAATTTTATTCTGCATGCAGCGTAGAATGAGTAGTATACATGGGTTTATACTATCAGTCTGAATATACTATTCAGTCTGAATAAGCACTCCTACACAGCACATTTAACACTTTCTTCGTAACTAGATATGAACCCACCAAAATAGGGTTAATAAACAAACACCCCTAGATTGTTGCGTCACTAACACCTTGGGTTTTGCAAATTCAGACAAATGAATACTTTATTAGAGCTGATACTATTACACTTTCTCAGTGTTAACATCTATTGTGTTAAAGTAACAAGTTTGGCGATGTTGGATTAACACTGTACGATGTAGAGCCTTATTTGCATATATATTTCCCAGGGTGCTTTTTGAGTAACTTTTTTTTAGGTACCAGTACCACCCATGACTGTGTTTTCTAGTGACAGAGACATGGCTGTTGCATTCGATAGCTTTCAGTTCCATAGCCTTCACCAGGTTAATATTTTATAATACAAATTACATTATTTATTATATGACAAAATATTACTCTTTTTGAAATACCATACTTTGACAGCCTTGTTCTACCATAACACAGTGTCCTGAAACTCCTGGTTTGCAGGCCACATCGGCAAATCATGTTATGCTGGTTTGCAAAGTGTTATATAATTCCTATTGGAATCCAGCCAGAGTTATGTAGTGATGTTATGTTTGATACAGAGCTCAGGGGCATGTGTCGAAATCGCTAAGCAGCTAGCTTCGAAGCAGTGTGCCGATGCGTGTATCACTTTATCAGAAGTACGTCATCACTGACGTCCGAAGCTTCATTTGATCATGTTCTTTTTAAACTGTGTGTCGAAAAATGCGAGATTCCACTGATTTTGCAGAGGTTCCGGTGCTTTTTTCAATTCTGCTTTCAAACACCGACAAAAAGTTTCACCTGACTAGTAGCTTAGTAAAATTGGAATTCCAACTTATAGGCTACCACTGCCAACGACTTACCGGTGCACCACAAAGTTTTAATGAAAACAGTGGAGAAAAAAAATATATATCTGATAATCACACGCTGCTATTTATTGCTGACCTGCAGATGTCACTAATGTGCATTGTGAACAGATAATGAAGCTCTGAAAAACAAACCATTTTTCGACACAATTTGGTGAAAGCGCTGAAGCCTTCAGAAAGCCTCAGTTTCCCATCACCAGAGTTAGGAAATCCAAATAATTTGAACTTTTAATCACAGTTAGAATGACTGCCAAGGTAGGGAAGATTTATAAATGGGACTACCTAACCCGTCTAAACTGACAACCATCTCATTAACGAGCGAAATAAGTCCAACCAATTACAGATTGGATTAGTTAAGAATGTTTTTATTTATCTTTGTGTTGTATAAGATGAATTAATCAATCAATGTGCATGCAAAAACATACAGTAGATATTAAAACAAACTATTCTGAAAAGCAACCTGCAACAAAGAAATGTGAAATATTATGTGGATTATAGTTCATGGATATTTTTGTAGGGTATGTTAATTTTTTTGTTCGGGAAAATCAAGTCTGAAATTTCAAAGTGGAAATTACAAACTTCAGAAAACTTTTAAAATGTCAAATCCACCACAAGTTTGAATTCCTGCAACAGGGTGATACAATTATGATCCTTCTGAGGCTGGTGAATGAGCATTCAATAAATGCATTCAGTATGTTAAATTCATACTTTATCCTGCTCTGCCCTTGACATATCTGTCAGGCCCTGAACTTGGAGATCCTTTTTATGTCTCTATTTTGGTTTGGTCAGGGCGTGAGTTGTGAACCATACTTAGGTACCCTTTTTCCCACCTGTGTTTGTGGGAAGTTGACTTTCTTTATGGCACTGTTTTGTAGTGTGTCTTGTTTTGTTCGGCGTCTTTTCTTAATTAAAGAACATGTACGCTCACACCGCTGCACTTTGGTTCCTTTCCTTTCATCAGCCGTGACAATATCTCACTGGTTGAATCAGATCAGGTGCGAATATAAGGAGAAAATAAGTAGCATTTTATATAAAGGTCACAGTGGCATTGTTTTTAGTTGCTTTGAGGCAGTCTGTCCACAGCAACCAATTATTATTATTTTTTAAAGTCTTGTAGAGATTGTGTTCACTTTCACCTGATAGCCTACAATTGGGCAAGGACAATCTCACAGCTGTGTGATTCTCTCCAAAGGTTGGCCAGGTCACAAGAAGCTCACAAAGGAGGAAAAACTGAACATGTCCTCTCCTGCCTATTTGTGACCTTTGCTGTCCTTACATACTGTCTATTCATGCTTGCTCCTGCTTCAGGCTGGCCTCAAATCCTTACGAAGGATATTATACGTATTTGTGTGCACCTCCAACATGTATGATATGTACTAATGGTCTGGTTACTTTAGACAGAAACCAAAGTAGGGAGGTTGGTAGGGGAGGATGGGTGTGCGTATGCCGCAACCATCTAGCAATCCAACGGTTGAGTGTTCAAGTTGTGTCGTGGACAACTGTAGAATTTATGCTAACCCTTTCTAACCCTTCCTAACCTTAACCCCCATTCTCATTGACGGGGCTGTAGGGGAGCAGGTTGAGAGCTTCAAGTCGCTTGGTGTCCATATCACCAAAAAACTAACATGGTCCAAGCACACCAAGACACAGTCGTGAAGAGGGCACGACAAAACCTATTCCCCCTCAGGAGACTGAAAAGATTTGGCATGTGTCCTCAGATCCTCAAAAGGTTCTACAGCTGCACCATTAAGAACATCCTAACTGGTTGCATCACTGCCTGGTATGGCTGCTCGGCCTGGTATGGCTGCATTGTTGGTTAAGGGCTGGTTAAGTAAGCATTTCACTGTAAGGTGAAATGTTGTATTCGGCGCATGTGTCAAATAATTTGATTTGATTTAACTTAAATTATCCTAACCTTTGTCATTACCTCTCAAAAAGCAGCCTGGTCTCAGAGAAAGTCATATACTTGTATATGTCCACATAGATGAATGATAGGTAACGTTATCCAATTCGTATGATATTGTACTGCGTATAAGATGTTTGATAGTATACATCCTCTAATATGTATGATATTCTATGACCGCTATTCCATTCTTATTGTAACCTGATGTAATGTATCGTACTAAATGGAATAATTATTTTCCCGTACCAAGTTCTACGAATTGCCTTTGAGGTTGCCTGCTTGTGCCCCAGCACATATTTTTATGCCATAAGATATTGCCTCCATGATTTAGGTGGCAAACATCCTATTCCTTGTGCCAGGATGCTCTACAGATGTGTACTAGATAGTGTGAATAGATAAACTCTGGTTTAGATTCTGGAAAGATTTACAGACCAGTACACTCTTACAAAAAAGGTGCTGGTGCAACCAATTACCTTCAGAAGTCATATAATTAGTTAAATAAAGTCCACCTGTGTGCAATCTAAGTGTCACATGATCTGTCACATGATCTCAGTGTATATATACACATGTTCTGAAAGGCCCCAGCGTCTGTGGCACCACCAAGCAAGCGTCACTATGAAGACCAAGGAGCTCTCCAAACAGGTCAGGGACAATGTTGTGGAGAAGTATAGGTCAGGGTTGGGTTATAAAAAAATATCCAAAACTTTGAACACCCCAGGGAGCACCATTAAATCCATTATTTAAAAATGGAAAGAATATGGCATCACAACAAAACTGCCAAGAGAGGGCTGCTCACAGACCAGACAAGGCATTAATCACAGAGGCAACAAAGAGACCAAAGATAACCCTGAAGGAGCTGCAAAGCTCCACAGAGGAGATTGGAGTATCTGTCCATAGGACCACTTTAAGCCATACACTTCACAGAGCTGGGCTTAACAGAACAGTGGCCAGAAAAAAATAAGCAAACATGTTTGGGATTCGCCAAAAGGAATGTGGGAGACTTCCCAACATATGGAAGAAGGTACTCTGGTCAGATGAGACTAAAATTAAGCTTTTTGGCCATCAAGGAAAACGCTATGTCTGGCGCAAACCCAACACCTCTCATTACCCCAAGAACACAGTGAATCATGGTGGTGGGGATGTTTTTCTGTGGAGATGTTTTTCATCAGCGGGGACTGGGAAACTGGTCAGAATTGAAGTAATGATGGATGGCACTAAATACAGGTAAATTCTTGAGGGAAACCTGTTTCAGTCTTCCAGAGTTTTGAAACTGGACGGAGGTTCACCTTCCAGCAGGACAATGACCCTAATCATTCTGCTAAAGCAACACTTGAGTGGTTTAAGGGGAAACATTTAAATGTCTTGGAATGGCCTAGTCAAAGCCCAGACCTCAATCCAATTGAGAATCTGTGAATCTGTGGTATGACATAAAGATTGCTGTACACCAGCGGAACCCATCCAACTTGAAGGAGCTGGAGCAGTTATGCCTTGAAGAATGGGCAAAAATCCCAGTGGCTAGATGTGCCCAAGTGGGACAACTTCCGGTGAAACTGGAGGGCGCGCAATTCAAATAAATAATAATTCAAATTATGGATATTAAACATTTTGGTACATATAAGTGTCTTATATCGGTAGAAAGCTTACATTCGCACTCTCCAATTTACAGTAGCTATTACAGTGAAAACATGCCATGCGATTGTTTGAGGACGGCACCCCACATCAAAATATTTTTCCACCGGCACAGGTTTCATAAATTCACAAATAGCGATTAAATATTCACTTACCTTATGAAAATATTTATCTGATTTGTCATCCAAAGGGTACCAGCTATAACATGTAATGTTGCTTTGTTAGATAAAATCCTTCTTTATATCCCAAAAAGTCTGTTTAGATGGTGCCATCAATTTGAGCAATCCACTCGTTCAACATGCAGAGAAAGAATCTGAAAATATACCCCTAAACTTTGTCTCAACAAGTCAAAGTAAGTTTCTATTTACTACTCCGATACCCTAAAATGTCATCAAATTCTAATATTTCTTACAGAATGTAGTATGTTCAATAGGAAACCAATTTTAGCAGGTGCATCCTGTCTTCATGGCGCACGCAAACATGAATTTCCAAGACTGTGTCCCTGTACTAAAACTGATATTTCTTATTTGTTTTGGAAGTTACAAGCCTGAAACCTTGAACATATACTGCTGACAGCCTGTGAAAGCCATAGGAATTGCATCATGGGAGCTAATTTTCAGTATGCCCTTATACTTGCCATTGTAAGAGGATGGTCTCGCTCTCAAAACAATTCTGGTTGGTTTTTCTTTGGATTTTCTCCGACTATATCTGTTGTGTTATGTTCTCCTAACATTTCTACAAACTACAACGTGTTTTATTTCCAATGGTACAAATTATATGCATATCCTGGCTTCAGGGCCTGAGCAACAGGCAATTTACTTTGGTCACATCATTCAGGCGGAAATTGAGAAAAAAAGGGGCTTAACCCTAAGATAAATTATAGAGACATACCCCAAGAGACTTGCAGCGGTAATTGCTGCAAAAGGTGGCTCTACAAAGTATTGACTTTGGGGGGGTGAATAGTTATACACACTGAAGTTCTGTTTTTTGTCTTATTTCTTGTTTGTTTCACAATAAAAAAATATTTAGCATCTTCAAAGTGGTAGGCAGGTTGTGTAAATCAAATGATACAAACCCCCCCAAAATATATTTTAAATCCAGGGTGTAAGGCAACAAAATAGAAAAAAGCCAAGGGAGGTGAATACTTTCGCAAGTCAAACGTGTTTATGGTTCAGAAAAAAACTTTTGACCAGGGCTAATAGGGCTATGATCAAAAGTACTGTAGTGCACTATATAGGGCATAGGGTGCCATTTGGCACGTATCCTCTGTCGCTCTCTGTTCATTTTCTTTGTCATTAAAAATGTAGCTAGCCATCATCAGCCAGACTTGTACCCTTGTGGCGCCTGATTGCTCAAGATTGAGGCAATTGAGAGACAAGATTGCTCAGTAATAGCTTAGAGAAATGTGAACTGGGCTGAAGCGGAAAGCCATTCCACATTACATCTTATCTATATGGTCATGTTTCGTCAGCTGATGGCTGGTCTTATGGCTGTTATCTTTGATGCAGCTGAACAATTCAGCTAAAGGATTAAGGGGTAGGTTATCATAAATCATGTATGATGAACATGTAGTAATGCTACTTATTTCCTGGATGTAATGCATTGTGAGGCAGTTATTATGCATTATAAGACATGCCATCAACACGTTCATACCCCAATTTTTTTATATTTTTAAACCCCCTGTACAAAACACCAATAACTCTCAAAATGACAAACATTACATTTTTAAACTCCATTTTAGGTTTCAATGTTAAAATTCAGTAAGCCAGTAAATGGAACATGAAACACAAGAATGCCTTGGACAGAATTTGTGCTGAGCTCAGGCATCCTGTAAATGCTTCGTTTTTAGATCTCATTATTCTCTCTGATGTTCTTCTGGTAAGGCCACGGCACAATTAGAGTGAGGTGCTGTTGCTTTAATGGACACGAAGGCGGTCAGGCTAACTATGGGGAGCAAATACTGTCTGTGGTTTCACAGCAGCCAAACATAGAGTCGCATTCAATACATCAATACTGCGATGAGGCCGAGACGCCATCAGATCTGAACAATTAGACAACCTTTACAAAGAGGCCACAGTCAGACGGTACTTTGTTGGCGGCGCTGGATAAATGTTGAACAATAATTCCGGCTTAAAGGACCCGATCCTGAAAAATATTAGAATTAGGGGAATAAACCGATGTTTCTGTCTCCGGAATGTCTTCGAATGCCTTGCAATGTAGTCAAATCAACACAGTCACACTATTGAGGTGATTACTAAGTGATTACTGACACTGTTAGCCAAGCTTGTATCAAAATAGTACTAAACCCACTTGTTTAAAACTTTCCCAGCTCCACTGACCCGACACATTCTCTCTGCTATGTTCACCCGTGTCTGAGGGCCACGGCATTTCTCATTTCAAACCTTTCACCTGTGTCTTCTAACACGTCAAAACATACCTGCCTAAGAGACAGAGGGAGTTGTCCAGCTGCAATCTGAAAAGATATCGGATGTCTGAAAAGTATACCTCTGCGGCCCCGACATTCATTATTGACTATTGTTGTACTGTTTTGCACGTGAAGATGAAGAGCTTGTATCACATTACGTGAGCTTAGTTTGAGTTGGATTCATCATTTAATAATGTTTGATCATGAAACATGATGCCCTATTTAAGAATTTACTGAAACAGTGTTCAATAATCACTTGCAAGAAATGGGAGGATAGCATTGACACTTGACTCTCCAAGAATGAATCCATTTTCCAGTAAGGTGGTCTGTTCCGTAATGCATCTTCATTGGTTCTGTTTTGAAGAATGCATTTTGTCCCAGAGGGCCCATAGTGCATGTAGATCCAAATCTCTGAGGATGATACAAATAAGTTTCAAATGTCGTGAGAGACCAGTGGTGCGGACATGGCGACAGTAGGACTGTGACCCTGGCCACTAAATCCCTTTCCGAGGACAGACATTGTGTCTCAGTGTGCTCCAGCCATTACAAGATCATGTTCCTCCTCTGCAGATCAGGCTTCTTAAATGAAAAAGCAATTTGTACAGTATATACAGTAAGAATGTTTGGAAGTGCCTCTACGAAATAGCACCAACAGCAATTCACTGTTTTTGGAAATTGCCATACTCTTTGCCAAAATTGCCAAAACCAAATACATTATTCTTGTAAAAAATATTTTTGGGACTGAGAGTTGCAATCGAATGCAAAAAGTACTGGAATGTAATTGTTTTAAGGTTAATGTCTATCAATCAGATTGTTTATTTTAATCAAAACGTTACATTCCACATTTGCATAGAGTTTAGAGTTTAATCTTGTATATAACTAGGGATGACTGTGCATGAAGTTAGGTAAGGTCCCCGCTTAATATTCATGTTAAACATTGGTGCACAGAAGCAATTATTGCTTACGTCTTATGCTGCCTCAACAAATGACGTTCATTTAGATATGTGTCCTGCATCTCATTTGCCATTTGGATGTGCTCATTTATCAATGTGTCAATGTGTCGCTGACTGTCATTTAAACAATGGTTTGGGATAAAAGATCAACCAAGCACCTCACTTCCCGATTAGCACATTGTCCTACACTCTGAGTGTCTCCACAATCTCCAGGCTATTTTGAAAATTAAACCCATAAAAGGGGTACAATGACCTGTAGGTCCCTTTTCAGGACACAGCACGTTGAAGTCATGCTCAGATGAGAGTGACTTTTGGTTGCAGTAAGAAAGCCATCGCCATCTGCTCCCGTATGTTTTGATTACAAAATATATTTTGGGGGTTCACATATGCTTACAATAAGAAAATATATTTTGTTGTGGTGTTTGCAAAGTAACTATTTTGGATTCAGCAGTTGTTAGCTAGAATGCTAACATTCATTGACATGGGCTGACAACATTTCCTGTAACAACATTTACTGTAGCAAAAGCTAGCCACCTAGCCATTAAGTGTAATGCAGTTGATTTTCGACGATGACATAAACATTATATTAAGCAGGACATTCACACGAGCCTTAATATCCAATTATAACCTAAAAATAGTGTGAAATGCACTCAAAAGCAACATGTAAATAGAGGCTTTTTTTGCTGTCGTTCTAGAAGAACTCTCCCATGTTCTGCCACCAACTTGCGCACATCGCCCTCATGCAGCAATGTTTGCAAACATAGAAAGGGGTCTATACAACCAACTTTTTCAACCTTTACAAAGGTCTGGAATTACTTAATTAAGAAAGGCAAAGAGTACTTAGACCCTGCACAGATATCTTCGTCCGTCTCCCTCCACTCAGACAGACAGTGTCCGGGGGGGTATCTGTTACACCCTGATCTGTTTCACCTGTCTTTGTGCTTGTCTCCACCCCTGTCGGGGTGTTGCCAATCTTCCATATTATCCCCAGGGTATTTCTACCTGTGTTCTCTGTTTGTCTGTTGCCAGTTTGTTTTGTTTTGTGAAACCTGCCAGTGGTTTTCCCCTTGCTAGTTCCTATTCTTTTTGTTTTTCCCAGTTTTGAACATTCTGCCTGCTTTGACCCTGAGCCTGCCTGCCGTTCTGTAACTTGCCACACCACACTCATTATTGACCACGTGCCTGCTCTGACCCTCTGCCCCTGACCTGTCGTTTTGCCTCGACCTGTACTAGTAACAAACTTTTGTTACTTCGACACTGTCTGCATCTGGGTCTCACATGAAACACGATAGGTATCTATCGGTTTGGAAGAGTGATGAATTGCCATCTTTGTGATCTCACCCTCAATGTCATCTCATCTCTCAGCCCCAACTGCGACAGGCACCTGTCCCCTCCCTTCGAGCCCCCAACACTGTTGACATCTGGGTATCAGGAAAGCTGAAGGCAAGACAGAAGAGTGGAAGGAGGGTAGAGGGGGCAGGAAAGATGAATGAATTCATCTATTGTGTCATTCCCTTTCAGTCAAGGTTCAGAAACTATCTCGGGTGGTGACCCCCCTCACTAGAACGTATAATTACTGCAGCAGTAATGTGCATCTAGCCACTCTGAAGTAACACTCTCCGAACTTCTAAACCTGCAGTACTGCAGACTTTAACTTTGAAATATACAGGATATTTGAAAGGTTTATCAGTGTAGCGTCAACAGCAGGGCTTTACAGTTAGGTTACAGATGCATGTTTGTTGGAGCCAAGTCTCTCGTGACTGACTGTTTGATTCAGGGATCCAAAGACTACTTGGAGCATGACAAGGCATTAACAAAAAAATACATTTTTATATTGTAATTTTTGTTGTCACTTTAAATAAAGAAATTTAGGGGGTAGATCAACTTTAATATTGCAGATAGATTGTAGCTTCCATCAATGTAACTGTCTGCATCACTTCCAATTACCCATAACCTTTTTGCAAATATATATATACATATACATGTATGTGTATACAGAATGTACAGGTGACGTCGGAAGTTTACATACACTTATGGTTCGAGTAATTAAAATTCATTTTTCAACCACTCCACACACTTCTTGTGAACAAACTATAGTTTTGGCAAGACTGTTAGGACATCTACTTTGTGCTTGACACAAGTCATTTTTCCAACAATTGTTTATTTGCACTTCCAGCCAGCCACAACATTAGGAGAGGCAAGTGCATGGGTGTGGCTGTGCATGGGTGTGAAAATCCAGGAGAGATCATGAATATACCTCTTAATTATAGCTGTATAGTGTTTTTGACAACATCTAAGTAAATCAGCAAAAAATTATGACCTCAGAATAAGACTCTTTTGAAGGTGGTAATCAAGAGAAATTGACTGTGAAGAGGCACATCTCGTACAGTATGTTGATTACCAGTCTTGAAATTGCTCTGTCATGATCGTCGTAAGGAGCGGACCAAAATGCAGCGTGGTATGTGTTCATAATGATTTTTTTATTAAAGAAAGCACTGAACACTGAATACAAACTATACAAAACAATAAATGAATAACGACTGTGAAGCTATAATGAGAACTGTGCTGACACAAGCAACTAACATAGAAAATCACCCACAAACAAACAGTGAAACCCAGGCTACCTAAGTATGATTCTCAATCAGAGACAACTAATGACACCTGCCTCTGATTGAGAACCATACTAGGCCAAAACATAAAAATCCCAAAATCATAGAAAAACAAACAGACTGCCCACCCCAACTCACGCCCTGACCATACTAAATAATAAACAAAGGAAATAAAGGTCAGAACGTGACATGCTCAGGTACAAAGTGGGATAGATGTTTTTCTAACACTTATAGTTGAAGTCGGAAGTTTACATACACTTAGGTTGGAGTCATTAAAACTTGTTTTTCAACCACTCCACACATTTCTTGTTAAAAAACTATAGTTTTGGCAAGTCGGTTAGGACGTCTACTTTGTGCATGACACAAGTCATTTTTCCAACAATTGTTTATAGACAGATTATTTCACTTATAATTCACTGTATCACAATTCCAATGGGTCAGAAGTTTACTTACACTAAGTTGACGGTGCCTTTAAACAGCTTGGAAAATTCCAGAAATGTGGTCATGGCTTTAGAAGCTTCTGATAGGCTAATTGACATAATTTGAGTCAATTGGAGGTGTACCTGTGGATGTATATCAAGGTCTACCTTCAAACTCAGTGCCTCTTTGCTTGACATCATGGGGAAAGAAATCAGAAGAAATCAGCCAAAACCTCTGAAAAAATGTGTTGACCTCCACAAGTCTGGTTCATCCTTGGGAGAAATTTACAAATGCCGGAAGGTACCACGTTCCACTGTACAAAAATGGGACCATGCAGCCATCATACCCCTCAGGAAGGAGACGCTTTCTGTCTCCTAGTGATGAACGTACTTTGGTGCAAAAAGTGCAAATCAATCCCAGAACAATAACAAAGGACCTCTATATCCACGGTAAAACAAGTCCTATATCGACATAACCTGAAAGGCCGCTCAGCAAGGAAGAAGCCACTGCTCCATAACCACCATAAGAAAAGCCAGACTGCGTTTTGCAACTGCACATGGGGACAAAGATTGTACTATTTTCCTCAGGTCTGATGAAGCAAAAATAGAACTGTTTGGCCATAATGACCATCATTATGTTTGGAGGAAAAACAGGGAGACTTGCAAGCTGAAGAACACCATCCCAACCGTGAAGCATGGGGTTGGCAGCATCATGTTGTGGGGGTGCTCTGCTGCAAGAGGGATTGGTGCACTTCACAAAACAGATGGCATCATGAGGTAGGAAAATTATCTGCATATGTCGAAGCAACATCTCAAGACAAAGTCAGAAAGTTAAAGCTTGGTCCCAAATGGGTCTTCCAAATGGACAATGACCCCAAGCATACTTCCAAAGTTGTGGCAAAATGGCTTAAGGACAACAAAGTCAAGGTATTGGAGTGACCTTCACAAAGCCAAGACCTCAATCCTATAGAAAATCTGTGGGCAGAACTGAAAAAGCGTGTGCGAGCAAGGAGGCCTACAAACCTGACTCAGTTACACCAGCTCTGTCAGGAGGAATGGGCCAAAATTCCCCCAACTTATTGTAGGAAGCTTGTGGAAGGTTACCCGAAACGTTTGACCCAAGTTAAACAATTTAAAGGCAATACCACTCAATTAGTAATTGGTAGCATGTAAATTTCTGACCCACTGGGAATGTGATGAAATAAATAATTCTCTACACTATTATCCTGGCATTTTACATTCTTAAAATAAACTGGTGATCCTAACTGACCTAAGACAGGGAATTTTGAAAAACTGAGTTTAAATGTATTTGGCTAAGGTGTACGTAAACCTCCGACTTCAACTGTGTATAACATTCTGTTGGTTGCAAGAATTCTGTATAATAATTTAAATTGTCCAATTTTTTTTTTGCGTACCAGTTCATAAACCATGTGCCATGGAATCGATACGTCTAAAGTATCTTCACAACTTTTTTAGTAATCTATATTGAACGGCTGTCAAGTTTTTGGTCTTTTAATGAAACTGGTATACTTTTTTATTCATCACAATTTTCTTTAACCAATGATGGTCATTAATGCAGGGCCGACAGACAAGTTCCTTACTTTTTCCCCCTTCCACTTTCCTCTTCCATTTTTGCAGTAAGGCTGCAATTAGTTGGTTGTAATTTTGGGTAGAACAGACATTTCCTTAAGTTTTAATTAGCTGCATGTATGACAAAACTCCACTAGTCGTATTTATGAAGACTATACCTTTTATAAACATTTAAATAAATAAAAAATATAATTTTATCAATTAGTATATTTGAGTTTAACCACACTATTTGTTGTATTATTTGTTGTCTTTTCTGGTGGATTAAATTGAAATTGCAACCAACTTTCTATGGCATGTTTTAAAAATAGTAATATTTGGGAGATTATTTCCTTTTCAAATAATTGAAAGTGAGAGGATGTAATCTGAATAAAGGGGAAAAGGCCTTTCTTGAACATAGGGTGAGACATTTTTACAAATTTGTTAGAGAACCCGTTTGGATTTAAGTATAACTTCTGTATGACTGAAGCCACTGTATTTATTGTAACACAGGGAGATACGGAGTGCAGATCCGGGGAAGCTTGGTTGAGTTGTAGGAAACCAGATGTTGAGGCTGAGGCTGGAGTGTACTGGGTTAGGACAGGGTAAACAGGTCCAGAGGGGAATCCAAGGGAGTGGTGGTGTGGTGAGTCCAGAACAGGGTAGCAGGGTGGTGAGATGTGGAACAGGAGCCAGAGTCAGGGCGGCAAAATGAGCAGGAATTTGCAACCTTAACTACCCTCTCCCTCCGGCGCTCCCAGAGACGTTTATCGGTGTGAATAGCGAGATAAATTAAATCATCAAGATCATCAGGCTCCTCCCTGGACACCAACTCGTCCTTTAGGGTCTCAGCGAGTGAGTTCCGGAATGCTCCCTGAAGAGCCTCCTCGTCCCAGCCGTCTCTCTGCTGCGAGGGTGCGGAACTCACATGCCATTTCAGCAACACTCTGGGAGCCGTGACAGAGGGACAGGAGTCGTTTAGCAGCGTCCTTTCCACAAACCGGGTGGTCGAAAACCTTCCTCATCTCCTCCGTGAATCTACTATAGGAGAAGCAAATGGGTTGGAAACCAGATGTGGAGGCTGGAGTGTACTGGGTTGGGACAGGGGAAAACAGGTCCGGAGGGGAATCCAAGGGAGTGGTGGTGTGGTGAGTCCAGAACAGGGTAGCAGGGTTGTGAGATGTGGAACAGAGTCAGGGCGGCAAAATGAGCAGAGATTACGATCTGGCAGAGTGGAAGTGGCAGAACTGAGTATTTGTAGAGGTCTTGATAATGGAACGAGTTGCAGCTGGTAGGGATCTGCTCTGACTCCAGCACACCTGTCTCCAACCACACACAAACAGAAAGGGAGGGAGGGAGAGAGAGAGAGAGAGAGAGATAGAGTGTGTGTACTGGAGGAATGGCTGCAGGTCAAGCAGACACCGGATGACCACTAGGGTGTGTGGCAGGAGCATATGTGACAGAAGCCTTTAGTGAGAGGTCTAATGCTTTAATATTTAATCATTTCTGCCCACCAAATTCACATTCATTGTATAGATAGTCCCATTTATTTTTGTCTGGCTTGCCTTTCCAAATAAAATTGATGATTTTTTTCTCATATAATTTAAAAAACTGTTCACTAGGTGTAGGCAAGACCATAAACAAATAGGTGGGATATGACAAAAGTGTTCATCTGGGTGATTTTTCCCACAAATAGAAAGGTATTTACCTTTCCATGGTAGCAAGATCTTTCTATTTTATAAGAGATTCTACAAAATTGAAATGTTCCAGGCATTTATATATAAAATCAGGTCATACTTTATCAAAAGCCTTTTCTAAAGTCTGCTATGAATATGAATACCAGGTCTGGTTTCCCAGATTTTTCATAGTGTTCTATTGTTTCCAGTGCTTGCTTTATATTACCTCCAACATATCGTCCATGTAAAAAAACCTGTCTGATTAGAATGAATCATGTCCGATAACACCTTTTTAATTCTATGCCCTATATATGTTTGCTGTCAGTGTTGCATCACAACTCTGAAGTGTAAGGGGCCTCCATTTTTTTTTTTAAATGGACTGGATCTTTATATTTCCCACTTGTATCCTGTTTCAGTAATAATGGAATCCGACCTTGCTGCGTGTCTGATAACCTACCATTTACATAGGAGTGGTTAAAACATGCTTATAACGGTCCTCTGAGTATATCAAGAAAGGTTTGATACACCTCAACTGATATGCCATCCAGCCCTGGAGTTTTCCCAAACTTAAAGGCTTTAACTGTATCAAGAAGTTCCTCCTCTGTAATTAGTCTAATTAGTCTGTATGGCTGTTCATGTTACATTATTAATAGAAGGAAAAAAAACATACAATTAACTTCGGTTAGAGGAGATGGGGGAGACTGAAATGAAAACCAATGCTTAAAGTACTTTGCTTTATATTTCAAAATATCATTGGCCCTGTGGAAGTCAGTAGTCACTCAGTAAATCGGCTCAGCCCGCTGAACAAGAGGAGAGCCTCCCATCCTCCACTCCTCCATTCTCCCAAGGCCTCTAATGTCAGCTTGAGTTCCTCACCTTCTTCCTCACGTCAGCTGTGTTCTGCCCTTTCCTTCAGGACCCTGGATCCTGCCCACGCTTCATACGGTGTGTAAGTGATGATCGGAGAAATGAATCCTTCCGCTACGTCTCATTCCTTCTCTCCTTACACAGATCTCAAGGAGAGCAGAACAAACCTACGTGAAGCATTTAGTGCAAGCCCAAGTCCAACATTACAGGTGACTAAAGAAAGATTCCCCCGAAAAGAATGATTTGTTATTCTTATAGCAATAACCGTCTATAGAGGTCCATGTATGGTTCAACATAGGCCTAATTGATTTGTCTGTCCATAAAATGTATTTAATGGGAGTCTGTCAGAAATAGTTCATCAACACATAGTTCCACATCTTCATTTCCAATCTACGTCTATTTGGTTACTGATATAACATGACTTTGCTGAGTGAATTAGATTCGACACTTGACGGCATAGTCTCAGTAGAGCCACATCATGTGTTTCTCTGACTAAGAATTGCTTTAGTCCAAAGCATTCATTTCTAATGTTCTCTAGTGACAAAAGCTGAACCCACACTGTAAAGGGATTGACATGTCATTTACAGGCAGCTTGGAGGCAAGTAAAATTCTGTATTTCATATTACAGTACATCTTCTGTAATATGAAATACGGTACCAAAGAAAGTACTGTCTCCACACAGTACAGAGTACACACTCTGCATCACTGTAAAATTGACTTTATTATACCGTAAAAAAAGTAAATGCTACCGTAATATTTCACAGTATTTTACTGTAATTTCAAGGGATTGGTGCAAGCAGGATGGCTACTAGGTATAGTGCATTTTAATGCATATTTGGTGTTTTATGTCACTTGCAATTCTAGAGGCCTTAAAAAAGGCTTCCAAACTGGCAGTGGCCACTGGGCAAAACAGACCAAAAAGGACATGGCAAAATGCTTGTCTAAACGTGACAAGCCTTTTGCCATGTCACATTGATCTGTTTGCCATGTAGCCGCTGCCAGTTTGGAAGCCTTCTCCGGCGCTCAACGTCGCCAGTTGTCTCATCATTACCTGACACCTGCCACCATCGTTACACGCACTTACGCTTCATGACACCGGGACTCCATCACCTTCCTGATTACCTCCACCATATCTGTCACTTGGTTCTTTCCTGAGGTGTTAATGACTGTTTCTCTTTCATGTCTGTACCCTTTTTGTGTTTCTCGTTTTGTACTATGTTCTATGTATTATTACATTTGCACTCCCTGTACTTGCTTCCCGACTCCCAACGTTAGACAATAAAGCCTCACCATGGGGAAGCAAAAGGGATTGTTTTTTTTACTGGTGACGTCGGGTCCAAGTGCCGCTGCCGACGCAACCGGGGATGCCTCGGCTGGCTCGTCAGGCTCCCATGCCTCAGCCGGCTCTACAGGTTCCTGTGCCTCAGCAGAAGCGACTGGCCCGCTCCTGGTCCTCGGGACCGTCCCTCTGGTCGGAGTCGTCCGGCGGCCAGAGCCGCGTGTCAGGAAAGGGGTACTGTCACGTTTCCTCCCGCTACCCCTCTCCGGCACTTGTTGTCGCCCGTTGTCTCATTATTACGCACACCGACCACCATCATTACGCACACCTGTACCTCATGAGACTCACCTGGACTCCATCTCCTTCCTGATTACCTCCACTATATCAGTCACTCCCTTTGGTTGTTTCCTGAGGCGTTATCAACTCTGTTTCTCTTTCGTGTCTGCACCCTTTTCGTGTTTCTCATTTTGTACTATGTTCTATTTATTATAACATTTGCACACCCCGTACTTGCTTCCCGACTCCCAGCGTACACATTGCAATGCTCAACCATTTAATGACTTGCTGCCACTCCAATCTGTCCACTATACATTTTAAATTGATGGGGCACTATAACCACACGAGTTAAATTGGTACAGCATTCTCACTCACGGGTGCAACAAATATATAGCCTCTTACAAGACATACCTCAAAATATGTTAATGAGACAGAAACAACAATACCATGCACCCACTAGTGGTCAAAAGGTTTTTGGCCCTCTACAGCTACCGTACTGTATTCTGTGGGGTGGAATTACAATACCATTTGAAATACAGCAATTTCCCTACAATGCAACATAATTGGCAGTATGCCGCAGTAAAACATTTAAGAGTTTTTTTTTACCGTTGATAATACCTTAAACTACCATGTTCTGTTACAGTGCATGTTCATGCTTCACTTCATTTCATTACCATTTCTCAACAGCCCCCCCACATCTTGTTCCCAGGCAGCACTTTAATCTCAGCAAACGCACCATCAATTTCAGGCGGTCCTGGCGGGATGTCTGTTTATCCAAGGACTGAGAGAGCATGATGGACGGGGGTGCCCAGGGGAGTGCAGGATACAGCGTTCCAGAGACACCAAGAGTGTGTCCTCAAACAAATGTGTGTGTGTGTGTGTGTGTGTGTGTGTGTGTGGGGGGGGTATTAGCTTTAGGTGTGTGTTTGTGCGCTTCCCGTACATGTCTACATGTCTATGTCAGATTATAATTTCTATTTCACTCTTTCATTGCTGTAATGTGAAATATGGCTGGGTTCCTAAAAATCTGTCTGTTGAGGCGAGGGGGGGAAATGATCTGGAGCTGGCCATGAGTGATCATCTGCTCTGGACATGAGACAGCTCCAGTGCCCAGCTGCCTACTACCCTGCCCAGCAGCAGCAGACAGTATTATCCCATTTGGACGGTTGATCAATCAGTTTGGTTGCCTTCGTTTAAACACAGCCAGACTTGATGTGCCAATGGGTTGGTTATATATGAGATGGTACAACCAATAACTAGGCCCTCTAACAGTTTCTCCAAATACTGGAGATGTGCAGGGAACCTGTTGATGGACTTGTGGCAAAGACATTCACTGCCCAAGCGTTCAATTCGTTCTAAATATAGAGAAACCTTTATAATAGAGGTCAAATAGCCTGATTCCATGTATGGATATCATATAATGACAGGTCGTATCCCCGATATTATCATTACACATGCCATTCAATAGACAATCTATTAATAATACGTAATACGACCCTTTGTAAGACCCGCTATCTGATTAAAGTCTGAACACCCAACCTTGGATAAATCATACTGTCATTAATGTTTTATTAATTTGAAATTTCAGTCCCAAATAACTTTAGCCTACTTTTAGTCAAGTAAATGGACTTTATTTGCCTCAGGCTGGTACCTGCAGATTGGATGTGAAAACCCAGGGGACGCCAGGCACATTAGCGAATGTCACAGAGAAGCCAAACTATCCCCATAACTCTCAACATTCCACCTCACCAGCTCTGCACCTTCACAGGAACATGTTGAGCAGATTGCATTGTGTACGGGTAAAACGTCTACCTAGTTTGTCTACGTAGTTCATGTCAGTTCATGTTAGAATACCAAGGGCACAACTGTGCTCTCTGTGTCTACAGAGTTTGAACTTTAAAGCCAAGTGTTTGTGGGGCGAAAACACAGACTTCGGAAGCTTTCCAGCGCACACTTCAAATTCAAGATCTCCGATGATAGATCGGTATTTGTTAAAGGGTAACATACAATCTTGAGTTGAACAAGTAGAATATAGGTCCTCTCGCCTGTACAAAAAAAACAGTCAATGATCTGTAGATGTGTATGCCTGTAATGGCATCATGATAGTGATATTATCTTAATGATCCCCAGCTAGAACAATGACCCGTGTTGCTGCAGCTGTCGTCAAAAGGTCATTACAAAAATGTTGTTAAAGGTAGATTATTCCAGAAGCCAAGAGTCATCTGGCCATGCCAACATAATGACCATGAAACCATGAAGACTCCTTTAAGCAAAAGGTTTATCGCCATAAAAAAAAGTGCTTTACAGTAAATGTAGCGATAACTTGATGATTAGACTTCATAGTCCCCAGATGACAACCCTGACCCTCATGCACGATTTTATGGTATTAATATAATGACATAAATGTAGCTCTCCTGTCAGGGGCTGTCATCATTCTCAAAACAGCCCAAATAGTACCAGAAACACCAGGAAAACAATGTTGGTTAGGAGTTTACCAGTCCCAGATTAAGCATATAAAAAAATGCTTAATCTGAAAAAACATTTTCACCCCAGTAGTCGTCTGATCTGTTGCAGATCGGCCTTATGTATGTTTATAGCACGCTTATCCTTGTACCTCGGCCAGGCTAAGCCTTTTTTTATTATCCTTGGAAACAGAATAAGACAGATCATGCTTGTGTCCCACCCTGCTGTGGAAGTGGCTCCCTATAGAGGGATTTAGAGGATTTGGGATTTATATGTCCATGTGGCTTACATACCTGGGGCTGTCGCTGTCCTCTGGCCTGCATCTGCATCTGCTGCCCTGTTTACAAGGCCACTACAGATCACTGGAGATCTATCTGCATGGCTGATAGATGATACAGGCAATTTATCACTGGACCAGTAGGATTTACAGTATAGTTTATTATTTCCTAAACACAATATCCACACATTTTTCAAATTTGTGTTTCTAAAAAAAAAATCAGAAATGACTCGTTAAAGGTACCTTCAAGTGTTTGTAAAATATTACTTTTCTCAGATTTCGTATTCATACATTTCAGATTTTTTTTGTAAAACGCTATGTACAGTTGAAGTCGGACGCTTACATACACTTATGGTTGGAGTCAATAAAACTCATTTTTCAACCACTCCACAAATTTCTTGTTAACAAACTATAGTTCTGGCAAGTTGGTTAAGACATCTACTTTGTGCATGACACAAGTAATTTTTCCAACAATTGTTTACAGACAGATCATTTCACTAATAATTCACTGTATCTCAATTCCAGTGGGTCAGAAGTTTACATACACTAAGTTGACTGCCTTTAAACAGCTTGGAACATTCCAGACAATGACGTCATGGCTTTAGAAGCTTCTGATAGGCTAACTGACATAATTTGAGTCAATTGGAGGTGTACCTGTGGAGGTATTTCAAGGCCTACCTTCAAACTCATTGCCTCTTTGCTTGACATCAAGGGAAAATCAAAAGAAATTAGCCAAGACCTCAGAAAAAAAATTGTAGACCTCCACAAGTCTGGTTCTTCCTTGGGAGCAATTTCCAAGTGCCTGAAGGTACCATGTTCATCTGTACCATGTTCATCTTCATCCCAGAACAACAGCAAAGGACCTTGTGAAGATGCTGGAGGAAACGGGTACAAAAGTATCTATAGCCACAGTAAAACGAGTCCTATATCGACATAACCTGAATGGCCACTCAGCAAGAAAGAAGCCAATGCTCGAAAACAGCCATAAAAAAAGCCAGACTACGGTTTGCAACTGCACATGGGGACAAAGGTCATACTTTTTGGAGAAATGACCTCTTGTCTGATGAAACAAAAATATAACTTTTTGGCCATAATGACCATTGTTATGTTTGGAGGAAAAACGGGGAGGCTTGCAAGCTGAAGAAGACCATCCCAACCGTGAAGCATGGGTGTGGCAGCATCATGTTGTAGGGGTGCTTTGCTGCAGGAGGGACTGGTGCACTTCACAAAATAGATGACATCTATTTAGGAAAATTATGTGGATATATTGAAGCAACATCTCAAGACATCAGTCAGGAAGTTAAAGGTTGGTTGCAAATGGGTCTTCCAAGTGGACGATGACCCCAAGCATATTTCCAAAGTTGCGGCAAAATGGCTTAAGGACAACAAAGTCAAGGTATTGGAGGGCCATCAAAAAGCCTTGACCTCAGTGCTATAGACAATTTGTGGGCAGAACTGAAAAAGCGTGTGCGGGCAAGGAGGCCTACAAACCTGACTCAGTTACACCAGCTCTGTCGGGAGAAATGGGCCAAAATTCACCCAACTTGTTGTGGAAAGCTTGTGGAAGGCTACCCAAAACGTTTGACCCAAGTTAAACAATTTAAAGGCAATGCTACCAAATACTATTTTTACAAGGATTGAGACAGCTGTGCTAGAGACAGAGCAGATCCCCATCAGCTGCAACCTGTTCCATAATCAAGACCTCTACAAATACTCAGCCCTGCCACTTCCACTCTGCCAGATCGTAGCCTCTGCTCAGTCAGTCTGTGGTTCAAGCTGTTTGTTCCGACATGGAGCTTGTTATCCTTTTGTGCCTGTTTTTCACTCAGCTACAGTTCCGTCCACTCTGACTCAGGTCCCTGTCTCCGGTCCCTCGTCTTGTCAGTCCTGGTTCCCTGCCCTTATTTTCCTTGCCTCAGCCTCAGTTTCTGGTTTCCTGCTACCCGCCCAAACTTCCCCTGGCCTGCACCCCATCTCCCCTTGATTTTCAATAAATACCTTAGTTACCTTATCCCTGTCTCCTCGTCTGAGTCTGCACTTGGGTTCACCTGCTCCACCACGCGTAACAGTACGATCTGGCCATAGATATCAACCCAGCATATCAAACATGTATTTATTTGTTACTTTTGACTGTGTAAAAACTAGCAGACTGAAATTAAACCATCAAGTCTGCCATTGAACATCCCCATGCCAGGCAGGGTAGCCTAGTGGTTAGAGTGTTGGACTAGTAACCGGAAGGTTGCAAGTTCAAACCCCTGAGCTGACAAGGTATAAATCTGTTGTTCTGCCCTGAACAGGCAGTTAACCCACTGTTCCTAGGCCATCATTGAAAATAAGAATTTGTTCTGAACTGACTTGCCTAGTAAAATAAAAATTAGATAGTGAAAAATACACTTCTTTCAGAATTTCATTAAACAACAAAAGCTCATTTACCAACATTTCTGAAAATAGATATATAGCATTTTGGAATGCAACTTAATTTTCTCCTCTGCTAGAAAACAGATACCAATTGTGGCTGAAAGGGAAATATTTCCTCCCAACCAGTGTGAAAAACTATTCAGTGTCATTAAAACCAGAAAGTTGTTGATGCGTTTCAAACGCGTATCGATGTTGACGCAATTGCTCTGTACATTGAATGCAATTGATTAGGTGTCATTTGCCGTGATTCTTATCTTTTCACAAAAGCTTCACTTTTTTTTGTGGATTAAAAACTAATACCAGCCTGGTTGAACTGATGTCATTCCAACCGAGTTCGTGTTCACATGATTTAATACATTTAGATTTGTATTCTTTTCCCTGTAGGACAGATCTTAAAGATAATTGAAACTTGATTATATTGATGTTGTCTCAGGGGTGGGACAGACTGGAACATACTGTTATGCTTGCCCAGGGGCGATGTTTTCTCAATCTCTCAGTCACTCATGAATTCAATTAATCAGTCGGCTTACCTGCAACACTCACCAAACAAAAATCTTTACCTTTGTAGTGATAAAGTGTGGAACTTAGAGAGTAAAAAAAGTTACAAGTTGTCACTGACAGTTTCCTAATCCTCAAGGGCCGGACCCACAGGCAGGTTGACGTTTATTGTCATGAATCTTTCCTGGAGGTAGAACTGCACTAGATGGGCAAGCTGCATGACCAAAATTGGCTATGTCGTAAAAATTGATGAAAACAAAAATGTGCTTTTTGTTCTTAATTTTCTTTATCTGCAGAACTGCCTCCAAGTCAAGATTCATGACAATAAATGCCAATCTGTGACTCACAGGTGCCACAGTCAGCCAAAAACCATTCGTGGCTGACAATACCATCGGCCAATGGAGATTTTTTAATGCCCTTGATTCCTTAGGGTCGCTGTTACCATTTCTCGCATTAGATAGGTTAATAAAAAAAAATGTTTTACAGACACTACCAGTCAAAAGTTTTAGAACACCTACTCATTCAAGGGTTTTTCTTTATTTTTTAAACTATTTTCTACATTGTAGAATAATAGTGCAAACATCAAAACTATGAAAGAACACATGGAATTATGTAGTAACCAAAAAAGTGATAAACAAATCCAAATATATTTTATATTTGAGATTCTTCAAAGTATTCACCCTTTCCCTTGATGACAGCCTTTAAGGAGTTCCCACATATGCTGAGCACTTGTTGGCTGCTTTTCCTTTACTCTCCGGGTCCAATTCATCCCAAACCATCTCAATTTGGTTGAGGTCGGGAGATTGTGGAGGCCAGGTCATCTGATGCTCACACTCCTTTTTGGTAAAATAGCCCTTACGCAGCCTGGAGGTGTGTTGGGTCATTGTCCTGTTGAAAAACAAATGATAGTCCCACTAAGCCCAAACCAGATGGGATGGCATGTCGCTGCAGAATGCTGTGGTAGCCATGGTGGTTATTTGTGCCTTCTAAATACATCACACTGTCACCAGCAAAGCACCCCCAGACCATAACACCTCTTCCTCCATGTTTTACAGTGGAAAATACACATGCAGAGATCATCCGTTCACCCACACCTCGTCTCACAAAGACACAGAGGTTGAAACCAATAATCTCCAATTTGGACTCCAGACCAAAGGACAAATTTTCACCGGTCTAATGTCCATTGCTCATGTTTCTTGGCCCAAGCAAGTCTCTTCTCCTTATTGGTGTCCTTTAGTAGTGGTTTCTTTGCAGTAAATACGACCTTGAAGGCCTGATTCACACAGTTCCCTCTGAACAGTTGATGTTGATATGTGTCTGTTACTTGAACTCGGAAGCATTTATTTGGGCTGCAGTTTCTGAGGCTGATAACTCTAATGAACTTATCCACTGCAGCAGAGGTAACTCTGGGTCTTCCTTTCCTGTGGCGGTCCTCATGAGAGCCAGTTTCATCATAGCTCTTGATGGTTTTTGCGACTGCACTTGAAGAAACTTTCAAAGTTCTTGGAATTTTCCGTATTGACTGACCTTCATGTCTTAAAGTAATGATGGACTGTCGTTTCTCTTTTCTTATTTGAGCTGTTCTTGCCATAATATGGACTTGGTCTTTTACCAAATAGGGCTATCTTCTGTATACCATCCCTACCTTGTCACAACACAACTGATTGGCTCAAACGCATTAAGAAGGAAAGAAATTCCACAAATTAACATTTAATAAGGCACACCTGTTAATTGAAATGCATTCCAGGTGACTTCCTCATGAAGCTGATGGAGAGAATGCCAAGAGTGTGCAAAGCTGTCAAAGGCAAAGGGTGGCTATTTGAATTTGAATCTCAAATATAAATTATATTTTGATTTGTTTCACTTTTTTGGTTACTATATGATTGCATATGTGTTATTTCATAGTTTTGATATCTTCACTATTATTCTACCATGTAGAAAATAGTAAAAATAAAGAAAAACCCTTGAATGAGTAGGTGTTCTCAAACTTTTGACTGGTAGTGTACACTGTACGCCATGAAAGGAAAGTCCCCATTGGTGTCTGAATGTCATTAATAAATGTCCCACAGTCAGTCAGTCTATGTCAGTAATTGCCATTGAGTCCCATTGTCGTAACCAATCTAATTCCATGAAACAGATGGTTCCTCTGTTGGTGACTATGGGAAAAGGAACAAGCAATCGACCCACCAGAGTGACAATGCTCCCCATTTCCACTATAGACCTTGCTCGTCCCAGCAGGGGAGATGCACTGTCATGCCACGACAATGTTTTGCAGAGACACAATGGGTATGTCCCAAATGGCACCCTATTCCCTACATAGTGCACTTCTTTTGTGCACTACCCTATGGGCCCTGGTCAGAATCAGTGCACTAAATAGGGAATATGGTGCCATTTGGGACGCAGCGAATGAGAGTAAACTGTGATACTGCAACATGCTGATAGCCCATTAACAACCTATTAACACAGGGAATATTGTCATTGCATCATTTGATCCCACATCATGTCATATTCACAGGTAGCCTCTACAGAGATGGGTTCTCCATAGTGTTTCAGCGTTGAAATGTCACATCCAGTGTCCAAACTTCAACAGGGGGTAATAAACAGAACAGATGGGTTGATGGGAATTTAAGTGGCATATAATTTACCCCACAGAGTCCCCATCACAGCTTTCCTAGATCAACTCCCAGAATGAATTGCAGTGGAACTCAATACATTGTCCGGCTAGGCGTATTGTTGGATCAGGAACAGTAGTGCTCAACACAAACACACAACGCACCAGCAGTTCATATATCGTAAACAAACCAAAAATCTCTCTGCAAAGTCATTTGTTATGCTTTGTCATCTTTGAATAGAACAGGGATTGAAGGCGTACAGGGATCCTTTCCAGCGCAAAAACACCCGTACAGTTACTAATCCCTTTGTTTAGAGTAGCATAATGAGTAGCATAAGAGTAGCATAATGAGTAGCATAATGAGTAGCATAAGAGTAGCATAATGAGTAGCATAAGAGTAGCATAATGTAATCTAGACTGCAAATAATTATGGAAAGATTCAAAGGAGGTCCCATCTCTACTTTCCAGCTAATGTCTAAGTGGATGGATACGAGATCCATCTCTATGTAACGAGGTGTGTATGGAGATCGAGCCAATATATATATGACCGAATTACAGTTGGAATGTCCCACGTGAATAAGGTCTATTACAGTCCACTCAAGTAATGAAACAGCTGGAGCTATTTCTGGACCATCTGTCGGTGTCTCAACAAGCCATTTCCACAACACGTCTACTATACAAAATTCAAGCCCACCTGTCACCTGCAGCTCCTTGGAAGGTGTTAAAGGGTCTGATGGGACTGATGAGAATAACGTCTTTTAATTGGCATTTATATTGAACAATATGTTCCAAATTGGACTGAGTCATTAGACAGCGTGGCCAAGCAGACGTTTCTTTGGTGCGACCACCACAGGCATATCTGAACAACGTAGGCGCACACATACGGTTACATTCCTGGTTAAAAGGTTATTTTCCTCTTGAATAAGGAACACGAGAGTGTGCACAGGAGATCATCTCGAATTGGCAGTGTATTAAGCCCTTGACAGAGGAGACGACGTGACCACATCCGTAGATCTCTCCATCTGGGCCCACTCAAAGGGTAGCAGGGATATACCACAGGCCATTATCTAATGAGGCCCTGCCAATTAAGATGGTTGCGACCGATAAGAAGGATGCATTTTGGGAACGCACACTCACTCAACAAGTGCATGCACGTTTTAACAGATGCACCGTGTGCACAGTAACATTCTTCTGTCTCTTCTCATACTCAACACGTGCCTAGTCGTGTCAAAATTATCAGGAATCCACCAAATAGGTGCGTCAGAGATTTATAGTCCAATTCAACTTTTCCCAAATGCCATTAATGTCTGTCTTTACTGAGGAGTAAAAACAAGCTATTTGCCAACTCACAATGTTCCCTCAGAGTTTCGGAGCACTGCCTATCCACTTCATTTCCTGGTCTCACACTGGGGCTGAGGCAGCTCTCTATACCATTACATTATGTTCTACCACCAGACGCAGCAGCCTGTGTTGAATGGTGTTTAAATGAGGCTTTTATGTCCCGCTTGCATAAATACTTTTTACATTTTATATCCACAACAAGTATACTGTACCCAGCGCTGTCATGTCCATAGGAAAAAGCCATTTCAGACTAGCACGTTAGAGTAGCTAGCTCGTCTAACTCTCTTAGCTGGCAATGTTGGTAGACTTTAGAAAAGCAAGCAATAACTAAATGCACTGACTAAGACTCACATTCCTTTCAATCTTCTACTCCGCTTTTAGCGGAGATGCACATTGTGTTTCTTTGAAAAAAGAACCACCATTTAGAGGGACACAGACAGTTCAAGAGGTATGCGTAAAATAAATGTTTTTTATTTATTTTTTACATAGAATCAAGCGTAATGATTATGGCTCTAGATTGCAGGAAATTGCTGTTTCAAGTGTTTGAAAAATGTGAAATTCTCTAACTTACGGACGGGGGCCTAACCCCCCCCTCCCCCCCCCCCCAGCCTCACGTATTTTGTGCCTCCTGCCCTCCTCAGATTTTTGGGGTGCATGACGCAGCTGACAGTACCATTGATTCTGAGTGATAGAAGAATCCACTGTCCGTGGCTACATGTCTGTGTATTTGTGGATCATGTATCTACAGCAATTGTGCTTCTACTACAGTAAACCGATCAATGTGGTCCATGTTTAACCCATCGCATCCCAAATCTATTGCCCCCTTTCGTGTCTCCACTCTAAAAGGTTTCCACTGTTTTGATTTACTCTTTTTTCAGAGAGAAAAATCTCATCTTGTGTCAGCCCGTGTGTATATACTTTCGGAGAGCATGGTCTCCCAGGAGAGCGTTGCCATTGGCTCAGTAGACCACTCAGTTTTAGTGCTTTCACTGTCTCTTCATTCCCAATACAGTTGAAACCCAGAATTGGCAACAGACATCAAGAGGCAGGTAGTTACAATAGTATAGAGATGTTTACTGAGGGTGCATCAGGGAGATTGATACATTCTCTGTTTCACCGATTCAATATCTTTTATGTACATCCAGTAGATGCCAATGCTCTTGTCACGGAGCAACACTGCCACTCAGGGGTACACATCACAACTTTTCTACAGGAGACAGAAATGTGAATGGTATGAAGTAAAAAGGACATGGTGTAACTGGTGAAAAGTATGTCCTTGTGTTCATTTGATCATCTTTATTGATTATCTATGTTATATGTTTAATAGCATCTCGCAAAGCACAGTTTAATTTGAAAACAATTTTCATAAAAACAGAATTCAATTCAAGGTATTGCCTGGAATTCAACATTTGGGGGAGGGGGGGTCAAAATCAAACTGGAGAATACTTGTTTTACTTGCCAGACCATGTCCAATGAATGGGGTAGCTAATTACACATGCATTGTTAGTGATAACAATTGAACCAATTTAGAGCCGCAGAAATGCATGAATATATTACATTGGCTCTTAGCTTTACAGTATACAAGAAAAGTGCTCTAAGCTTTGTTGGCAAAAACTATTCTATGACGTTTCAGGACTAAACCAATTTGGCTTTGTCAACTCTGACAAATCACAGGCAATGAAACAAAGTGCGTTAACCCTTTGTAGGCAAACAGGGTATAAGAAACCTATTGAATCTAAATGGGACCAAATGGAAAAATACAAAGTTTGCATTGACATTTCAGTGTTTTATCAAACTAAAGTTCCTACTTTATAACTTACTGGCTTTCTCGCTCTCTCTCTTGTTTAACTGGTGCCTAGCTACTCGTCTTCATGGTGCTCGCCGAAATCATGGCAACAGACAGTTACCATGGTGATAAATGTCATGAACTCTTGGAAGTCCAATTCCGAGTCTCCGTCCGTGTCCAGGCTCTCCATCAAACTGTCCATAGTGGCCTGGTCCTTTACTTGCTGAGGGCAAAAACAGATACACAGAGATAGACAAGGTCATATTTGATGACTAAAGGTGCATTGTGCAATATTTACAGCCGGTTTTATGGTCATTTCACCCATTGATTCTAGAATAATAACATATGAATACCTCCCGAGCTCAGTGCAACAGCGTCTGTAGAATCATACATGATGTATTGATAAACGTGCATCACGGTGTAACCGCAGCCTCGATCCAAGCTGCATGTTCAATGTAAACAATGGCGTGTGAAATATTGTAGTGAAATATGGTAAGGATATACCTACCCCTGTAAGGGCTGGCAGCTCCTCATTGATCATGTCTTTCAGTTCACTTTTCTTCAGTTTGTGCTTGTCTCCTTCTTTCTCTGTGTACCTGTGGAACACCTCCATGATGGTGGCCAGTGAACTCTCCAGGTCAGTCATTGTGGTTTGTAATGTGATCTATAAAGTATAGCAAAAAAACAACAACATTTGTATCTCTCGGGCCTACTATGGGACATAAACAACACGTACAGATGTAGGATCTTAATTCGTTTGAGTTGGCTACAGCGGGGGGGAGAAATCCTGCAGCAACAGGAAATACGAATGATTATGTGGATAATAATTCATGGAGATTTTTGTAAGGGGGTTGATACATTTCTGTTGAATTTATTATGGATTTATTATGGATAAATGAATAAACAATATCCCCATTTTAAATAGAATTGTATCTAGGTAAACTTATACTCTGTATGTTTAATAGACAATATGAGTTCATAAGAAGAAATTGTGTGACAGGAGAAAGGAGTAATAAAATGTTAAAGAACACCATTCCAACTGGGCAGGAACAAATGGGTTGTGGACTGTGTAAACACATAAGGTCGTTAGCCTATGGTTGACCCAACTGAAACTTAGCTCTGGGGTTTTTAGATAAGGCAGTGAGTGCATTCCTAGGGTTTCTGTTAATTAAAACTGTCAGTTCAGTGGTGATCGATAATGTTGAGGGGTCAAAAGTTATCTGGGAGTGTGTTAGTAAGTTAGAATGAACTTTTCACCTTACTTTGTCCCGGTCGAGAGGAGGGGATTCGGTTAAGGCAGTGTAATGACGTCATGATCTGTATATAAACTGATGCATGTGTTTAAGTGGTAGCGCGCTCCGAGAATAAATTCTATTACCTATTATTGAAAGACTGGTCTGCGTCTATTTTATGCAAACAAGGAATCTTACAATAAAATCTACAAGGAATCTTCTCATAAAATAGATTAAGGGCTTTCAATTGAAGAAAGCACATTGGCATAATTAAATTATACTAACAATTTCTCATCAAGGAAAATCAAGTCTGAAATTTCAAAGTGGAAATAACACACTTCAGAATAAATTTAAAAAATGTATACCTCAAATACACGACAAGTTTTACATTTCATGCGTTGGAGGAAGCTGCAACAGGGTGAATAAAACAGTAAGATCCTACACCTGTGAGCAGTCATGTAACTTCAATGCATCAGATGGTGACATTCTATCTCTCAGACCTCTCTCTCTCTCATACAAGGACAGCACAGTGGTTAGTCGGGGAGTAATCAAGATACTCATACAATTTAAAATAACATTTTTAAGCCTGTCATTACACTATACGAAGCCCCAAATCAAACGAATGCCCCCCAGTTAAAGATCAACTCAATGAGAAACAGCAGAAAATCTTGACTTACCAGCGTGTCTCGGACTGAGACAAAGGTTATTTGCAGATGAGAGTGAGTAGTGGCTGTGGAGGAACAAAGACTATGGGCTTTTATAGTTGGTGTGGGGAGGGCCTAGTGCCTCTGGTCAACCACCCTGCCAGTCCAGCACACTGACCAATAGGCTCTTTTTCACCCTCTCACTCCACTATATTTTCACACAGAATTCACCATTGATGGCTATGCCAGTCTTTTACCATGTTAAAATGGTCCATTTACAGTATTGTTTGAATACCATTGTTTTGAATGACAGTATGGCTTTGAGCTGAATTTGTGGATTTCAGCTTCCAGGTTTACAACTGATGTGTAAGAAAGATTGCGTTGTATCACAATAGGCTATCTAATGTTCATATGATTGTACAGGCAATACATTTTTTTTTGGTCCTTAAAAAGGTTAGACAATTTACAGTTACGAACTGCATACCCCGTTGAAAGTATTGCCAAACGAATTAGGCTAAAACAAACAAACAGGCCTTTAACCTCCCCGTATACGTCTCCCTAACCTCCACCCTTAAACCACTTTAACTGTGATTGTAAAGAGGATTGTCTATGCAATGGCCATTTGTATTGATCCCTCAGACTTAGGACCTTCTGGTTTCCACAATCCCCACCAGCGTTTTGTCTGAGACAATGGCCTGTTTTCGGAGGAAATGGATGGTTGTGCATGTTAATGAACACATTTCTTTTCACTTGTGGAGTTGGCCAGACGTGTGCCCTATGCATCCCCGGACTACTAAGTAGGCACAGCCATCCATGTCAACCTCATGTTAAAAAAGTGAAACATGTTGTGTTGTTTCACCAGGATGAATATATGCCTGAACTGTAGGAATGATAAGTGTTACAGTTAACTAGGGCAGAAATAGAGAGGGCTCAGATTTAGTTGATTTACTATTGAGCTAAGTCTTCCAAATGTGAGGTGTCTAAGGTCTAGGTATGCATAAGATACAAAAAGCTTAACCTAGAGTAGCAACATAATCCCTTATCATTTAATTAAAAAGAGGTTGAAAACAAATGTGATCAAGTTCCAGAATACATTGAATTCCTGTTCTACTGACTTCACCCTCCCACAAACTCCCTCAACTCTCTGACAGCATCTGTTTTGCATTCTTCTCAGGAAGCATTTGGGAGAAAGTGCTTTTTCCTGCATGATAAATGTTTCTTTGTCTCTTCCTAAATATATTTCACATACTTCTGACAACAGTTGACCATTGTCCACTGAAAACAGTTGTTCTTGTGTGAAGAAATCACCGTTGCTTGCTTTGAAAGACTGTCTATAGTCATTGTAGTCAGATGACCATATAAACAGATCAAGTCAAATCCACAATCTATCAATTTCATACCTCTTCTCTCTCCAACTCATTCATTAAGCATAAAACAAACTACGTTCTGGAAAATGTTATTGGTAGGAGGTTGAGTTTGAGTTTTTCTAGATGATTTTAGCTGAGCTCGGAGAAAAATCCAACCAATCCTCTGATCATATCATATGCACTCTATCCAATGACCTGACAGGACCATTGGGCGGGTAGGTGAGAGTTGACAACGTGACTCAGAGCTGAGAAAATCTCTCTCTATCTCTCTCTCTCTCTCTCTCTCTGATCAATGATGATCCTATGAGAACAAACAAATCATTGTAATGGGGAATGCAGCATTATTTCAGTGTATCGCGTATCAAGTGAAAGGGTTCATACAGTTCAAGATGACGAGAATAGAGTACTGTATTTGTATTGGGTCTGGTGGGTCTGACGAGTCGGGTGGACTTTTGACTTCCCATCTTTACGAGATGCATATGATGAGCCACGGTGGTGGGGGATGCTGGGATAGTAGTGAAGACACGACAGACAGGGCTCTGTAAAGACCAGCCAGGCAACCAATCACGTGCTCCCATTGACTAGTCATCTCAGGGCAGGTTGTAGTACCAGGATGTGAGTGTGACTGTCACTCCTTGTCCATATCAGCTAGCGATCCATCAATGTCTTTAATATTGCTATTGATACTGGTGTTAACCCAACCTCAAAACTGGATTATATGGCTTGGAGATGTTGGTAGACAGATTTGTTATACTTGTGTCTTAAAGCAAGAGTCCTTAATTGAAACAATAAGAAAGTGCTCACCCCACCTCTATTTCGGTAAAAAGCTGAGGGATGGGCCTGGAGAAATGTAATCACTCTGAAATTCATAGACAGAGCTATGGATGCAAGGACTGACCATCCAAGATATCATGGATATCATGGATGTTTTGAGGTTATACAGTGTTTGTTTACGTTTAAATTGTTTACAAACGTTGGAGTAAAAAACAAGCATATATTTTGGGACCTGATGGGGTACGACAGTTGAACTAAGCTCATTTATATGTTAAATTCTTCAAGAATCAATGGGTATATGTCATGAATTTATAAGTCCACAATGGATGTAGCAAATAAGGATCCTAGATAAGAATTCTAGTTCAGTACTTTTTTTTTTACATTTGAGTTTACATCTTACAAGTTAAATATCCCCCCTTAAAATGTTTAAGAAACAATTTCTCGCTGTATCTCTCCAAAAGAGAATGTCAGCTTTTGTAGTGTGAGATAATGCGGTCTCCCTGTGTTTTGCTGTAACCATGGCTACAGGTCAGAGCCTCTCGCTGAGTTGAAAAGGTTTGCCAAGTGGCTGACTCATCCCTGGCAGAGTGCAGGGAGCTCTAGTGGTCTGGACACTGACTAGGGGAGTAACCAGGGGTAGAACTAAGAAAACAACACTGCGGTTTGGTCATCTGAGGACATACAGTATGTTCTCATCTCTCTCCTTCTCTCTCTTTCTCTGCCCTTCTCTCCCCTTCTCACTCCATTCTTATTCTCTCCCCTGATCTCCCCTTTTCTCTCTTCTCTCCTTCTCTACCATTCTCTCCCCTTCGCTCTCCATTCTTATTTTCTCCCCTGATCTCCCCTTTTCTCTCTTCTCTCCTTCTCTTCCATTCTCTCCCCTTCTCCAATTGGTAGATTTCTACTTCAACTGGGATATATATATATTGCTTGTAAGTCATGCATTAGAGTGGGGCTTTAGGTTAACCAGTTATTCCACTGATCCTCTTAGCTTGCCATTTAAAAGATCTCCAGAAATGCAATGTTTGGACTCGTTGCCACAAGGTGGCACCCATGCTGTACATAGAGGACAAGTTTCAAGTCTCAAGACACATAGAACAACGTCAGCAGTTTCACCATGTACAACCCATCAGATTAAAAAGACTCTATCAGATTTTTTAAATTTTTTAAAATGCACTGGTTATGATATGGGTGAGGCGAGAAAGTCACATCCTGCAGGGATCACTGCTTTTATGAGAAGGAAATGTAACGTTTCGTTCAACACACAAAGACACTTCATTTTCCTTCGGATCCAATCTGTGTTCAGGGACACCACTCCTCATCAACTTCCACTAATTACATTGCATCTATTAACCAATTTGATGTACTCGACAGGTTATCACCAAGTCCCATCGCCAGCGTTTGCACAGATAAGCAGAGCATTTCACTGGAATTGAGTGGCGAAAAGGTTGAGGAAGGTTAGGGACGATCTATTCCGCAAAGTAATGAACTCTATATGGTGAGGTGGTTTGTTAGCAGCGACTCCCAGAACATTTCCCTCTGAAGAAAATGGATATCTGGAATTGGTCCATTCATTATATGATAGGAGTTAGATGAGAGTTAGATTTTCATAAGGATAACAATGTTACGGTATTCACCACTAGAGGGAAGTAACTAAACACTTTATTTGGTAAAGAAGTTGTGACTTCAGCTCTTGAATGCTTGGCATACCCACATACAGAACACCCATTGGCTGGTAGTAGGCTCTTACAACCCATCTCAGTAGGCTTGTGAAAGCCAATCAGATCAAGACGTATGCCATAGAGCGCGTTCCTCTGCACGTGTTGCTGATGCATGCCAGATCTTACAACGCCTGGATAGGCATTTTACCTATCAACGCGACCAGTCGGTTTCCCCTGCTCAGATGTTGCATACATCCATTCAATGGTCACATAGCACATAATTGACTGTGTAGTCGGGCACCAGATTGCTATAAAATATGATGTGATTAGCTGATAGGTAAAATACAGTGCCTTGCGAAAGTATTCGGCCCCCTTGAACTTTGCAACCTTTTGCCACATTTCAGGCTTCAAACATAAAGATATAAAACTGTATTTTTTTGTGAAGAATCAACAACAAGTGGGACACAATCATGAAGTGGAACTACATTTCTGGGGCGGCAGCGTAGCCTAGTGGTTAGAGTGTTGGACTAGTAACCGGAAGGTTGCGAGTTCAAACCCCCAAGCTGACAAGGTACAAATCTGTTGTTCTGCCCCTGAACAGGCAGTTAAGCCACTGTTCCCAGACCATCATTGAAAATAAGAATGTGTTCTTAACTGACTTGCCTGGTTAAATAAAGGTCAAATTAAAAAAACAATTTTTGGGGATATTTCAAACTTTTTTAACAAATCAAAAACTGAAAAATTGGGCATGCAAAATTATTCAGCCCCCTTAAGTTAATACTTTGTAGCGCCACCTTTTGCTGCGATTACAGCTGTAAGTCGCTTGGGGTATGTCTCTATCAGTTTTGCACATCGAGAGACTGACATTTTTTCCTATTCCTCCTTGCAAAACAGCTCGAGCTCAGTGAGGTTGGATGGAGAGCATTTGTGAACAGCAGTTTTCAGTTCTTTCCACAGATTCTCGATTGGATTCAGGTCTGGACTTTGACTTGGCCATTCTAACACCTGGATATGTTTATTTTTGAACCATTCCATTGTAGATTTTGCTTTATGTTTTGGATCATTGTCTTGTTGGAAGACAAATCTCCGTCCCAGTCTCAGGGCTTTTGCAGACTCCATCAGGTTTTCTTCCAGAATGGTCCTGTATTTGGCTCCATCCATCTTCCCATCAATTTTAACCATCTTCCCTGTCCCTGCTGAAGAAAAGCAGGCCCAAACCATGATGCTGCCACCACCATGTTTGACAGTGGTGATGGTGTGTTCAGGGTGATGAGCTGTGTTGCTTTTACGCCAAACATAACGTTTTGCATTGTTGCCAAAAAGTTCAATTTTGGTTTCATCTGACCAGAGCACCTTCTTCCACATGTTTGGTGTGTCTCCCAGGTGGCTTGTGGCAAACTTTAAACAACACTTTTTATGGATATCTTTAAGAAATGGCTTTCTTCTTGCCACTCTTCCATAAAGGCCAGATTTGTGCAATATACGACTGATTGTTGTCCTATGGACAGAGTCTCCCACCTCAGCTGTAGATCTCTGCAGTTCATCCAGAGTGATCATGGGCCTCTTGGCTGCATCTCTGATCAGTCTTCTCCTTGTATGAGCTGAAAGTTTAGAGGGACGGCCAGGTCTTGGTAGATTTGCACTGGTCTGATACTCCTTCCATTTCAATATTATCGCTTGCACAGTGCTCCTTGGGATGTTTAAAGCTTGGGAAATCTTTTTGTATCCAAATCCGGCTTTAAACATCTTCACAACAGTATCTCGGACCTGCCTGGTGTGTTCCTTGTTCTTCATGATGCTCTCTGCGCTTTTAATGGACCTCTGAGACTATCACAGTGCAGGTGCATTTATACGGAGACTTGATTACACACAGGTGGATTGTATTTATCATCATTAGTCATTTAGGTCAACATTGGATCATTCAGAGATCCTCACTGAACTTCTGGAGAGAGTTTGCTGCACTGAAAGTAAAGGGGCTGAATAATTTTGCACGCCCAATTTTTCAGTTTTTGATTTGTTAAAAAAGTCTGAAATATCCAATAAATGTCGTTCCACTTCATGATTGTGTCCCACTTGTTGTTGATTCTTCACAAAAAAATACAGTTTTGTATCTTTATGTTTGAAGCCTGAAATGTGGCAAAAGGTCGCAAAGTTCAAGGGGGCCGAATACTTTCGCAAGACACTGTACCTTATCCAGAAACACACCCACCATCTTCTTGATGTCACAAGATGGCCATGTGATGAGATAAGTGTGGGCCAACTTGGAGTCTTCACACTTGATATATAATAATAATAATATACCATTTAGCAGACTCTTTTATCCAATGAGATTCACTGTCATGCACACATACATTTTAAGATATGGGTAGCCCAAGCAGGAATCGAACCCCTTAACCCTTAACTTTGCGAGCACCATGCTCTACCGACTAAGCCACACAGGACCACTTGCACTGCTACTGACCCATTGATTGGTAGTCATCATCACTGTGTCTATATTAGACAAATACTGTGCCAATACTGACACTCTATCCACCTTGGCAGTTTTCTGAAGATTGGCTGATGACACCAACACTCTGGATTAACTACTAACTGGCAATTGGCCTTCTTCCTGAGTGCCTCTCAGTTCATCACAGAGTAATCACGAGAGAGCCTATATCCGCCAATGCTAATCCTGTGTGTGTGTTCCAATGCAACTCTCACTGAAAGTAGGACAGGGGTCAGGGGATACAATCCCCACCCACAATCTACTTAATCTTCATCCCCCCCACAAAGAAAACACCCAGATGGACAGACATCCTTGTTGGCCAACATTCTAAGTATATTTCCTGTGTACTACAGCTCTATTTGCTGTGTACTTTAGACTGATTGTACACTACCTGTACGGACCAATTTTTCAATGCCAGAAACACATACTGTAATATTAACTAGTCTTTAACTATTAATATTTCCATATAGCAAAGAAAGCAACAATAGGCCAATTTAGAGGGGGTTTATTTGTTGATTGGAGAACTTGCAGATTGAAGCTCAACTCAGTTGTAATTCAGACTTGGCAACAGTAGTGCTCCTCTGTTTGTAAACACTTGCAAATGAAGTGGCTCAGTCAGGAGACTTCTAGAAGTGACCAGGGACAGGAATAGCAACATATACACCCCTAGTTAGATTATGGGTCAGTGTACTAGCAGGGCAGGGCAGGGCTGGGGATGAGTTTTTGTGTGTGTGTGTGTGTGTGTGTGTGTGTGTGTGTGTGTGTGTGTGTGTGATTGTGTGTGTGTGTGTGTGTGTGTGTGTGTGTGTGTGTGTGTGTGTGTGTGTATGCTAATCCTGTCATTCAGACTCTCTACTAACTCTGGCAACTGCCTGAGTGAGACAGACTGCTAAAGTCCGCCAGGCCTAACACCATATGTGGGTCTCCGGTCTCCGCCGGAAGAGACGCCACCAGAAGAGACAAACAAACAAAACAAACCACTGTGGAAGAAACTGAGGTCACATGACATCAGGCCATGTAGCTCTAGGCTTAGCAAAGGGAATTACCAGAACTACATGGGGCAGCTGAGACGTTGGAACAAGTCTGACTTGTTCTGAATTCTTTGTATAACACCAGAGTAATAACTACTGTGATACATTTTTGCATTTATGGTCTTACAACCAGAGGTGAAGGCTGATTAGGAGAAGACAAGGTCTCATTATTATACTAAAATGATAGTAGCCTCAGGTAGCAATGGGAACAGCCTTCATGAGTATTGCCTTGTAGGCCTACTCTCTTCCTCAGATCTAGGCACGCAGCTATTTAGAAATGATTTGTAATAGAACTGGGGATTTCATTATGGTAATAGGAATGGGATTAAAGAGGTAGGGTGCCTCTGTTTAAGGGTGCTACTGATAAAGCAGAGAACACCTTGATTAGTTGCACTACCAACAGCCTCTTTGAAATCGTTTTGAATAAATTAGAATACAGCTACAGTACTGTAAGACAAAATTTCATGGTAGAATTGCTTGGTTTTGCTACAATTGCCATATTATCGTTTATATTTTTTTATTTATTTAACCTTTATTTAACTAGGCAAGTTAGTTAAGAACAAATTCTAATTTACAATGACGCCTGATAAATTACTATCAATTCAGCATTAGTTTAGCTTTAAAATGATGCTTAGTCAAAGCATATCTGGAAGGAATGTTATGCCATTCTGTGCAGATCTACAGAGCTCATTTGCTGCGAATACTGCTTTCCCTCCTGAACCATATGAGAGGATATAATTCACAGTAGTGTATGGGGGTGATACCCCTACAGTAACTCTGTAGCTTATTATACAATCCAATTCATTACTGGCCTCTCTCTACTACACTCCAATCATGTTGGACACACACACACACACACACACACACAAACACACACACATTTTAGAGCTGAGCAATTGGACGGAAGGAAATGGCCATGTAACCTTTTTAAAGGGTGTGGTAGTTTTCACTTGCATCAAATCGGTCTATATAATAAGTCTGTAAAGTCCACTGGTTCTGCTAGAGGACAGATTTATCTGGCTTTTTATGGAGCAACTCTCTGCTTTAACGTTAGTTCAATTGTGAAAATCACATTTGCCGTTTCACATGTTTGCAAAATCCACACGTGACGATCACATTTGCAGTTTCACATGCAAGAAAATTCCACATGTAAAAATCTCACTTTCACATGTGGAATTGCAGGTTCACATTTGAAAAACATTCACATATGAAATTGAAAGTTCACATGTGGGGGTGAAATCGTGTTATTCTCCTCATACTGCATGTGAAAAGCTGATGTTAACATGTTGCTGTAGCAATGTTTTCCACATGTGAAATTGCAAATTCTGTCATTTCATTCTGTAAAAAGGCACCATGAGTATAATAATTAAAGTGCGTTAAAAATAATGATTTATTATTTATTATTGTAGTCCTCCATGGTGATACTGCATTCAGAAAGTATTCAGACCCCTTGACTTTTTCCACATTTTGTTACGTTACAGCCATATTCTAAAATGGATTAAACGTTTTTTTCCCTTCATCAATCTACACACAATACCCTGTAATGACAAAGCAAAAACTGTGTTTTTTTCATATCACATTTATATAAGTATTCAGACCCTTTACTCAGTGCTTTGTTGAAGCACCTCTGGCAGTGATTACAGCCTCAAGTCTGGGTAGGACACTACAAGCTTGACACACCTGTATTTCGGATGTTTCTCCCATTCTTCTCTGCAAATCCTCTCAAGCTCATCAGGTTGGATGGAGAGTGTCGCTGCACAGCTATTTTCAGGTCTCTCCAGAGATGTTAGATCGGGTTCAAGTCCGGACTCTGGCTGGGCCACTCAAGGACATTCAGAGACTTGTCCTGAAGCCACTCCTGTGTTGTCTTGGCTGTTTGCTTAGGGTCGCCCCAGTCTGAGGTCCTGAGCGCTCTGGAGCAGGTTTTCATCAGGGATCTCTCTGCACTTTGCTCCGTTCATCTTTCTCGCGATCTCGACTAGTCTCCCAGTACCTACCGCTGAAAAATATCCCCACAGCATGATGCTGCCACCACCATGCTTCACCGTAGGGATGGTGCCAGGTTTCCTCCAGACGTGACTTAGCATTCAGGCCAAAGAGTTCAATCTTGGTTTCATCAGACCAGAGAATCTTGTTTCTTATGGTCTGAGAGTCCTTTAGGTGCCTTTTGGCAAACTCCAAGCGGACTGTCATGTGCCTTTTACTGAGGAGTGGCTTCTGTCTGGCCACTCTACCATAAAGGCCTGATTGGTGCATTGCTGCAGAGATGATTGTCCTTCTGGAAGGTCCTCCCATCTCCACAGAACAACTCTGGGGCTCTGTCCGAGTTTCCCTGACCAAGGCACTTCTCCCCTGATTGGCCAGCTCTAGGAAGGGTCTTGGTGGTTCCAAACTTCTTCCATTTAAGAATGATGGAGGCCACTGTGTTCTTGCAGACCTTCAATGTTGCAGAAATGTTTTGGTACCCTTCCCCAGATCTGTGCCTTGACACAAATCTGTCTCTGAGCTCTACGGACAATTCCTTCGACCTCATGACTTGGTTTTTGCTCTGACATGCTGTCAACTGTGGGACCTTATATAGACAGGTGTGTGTAGCTTTCCAAATCATGTCCAATCAATTGAATTTACCACAGGTGGACTCCAATCATCTTGTAGAATATCTTAATGGTGATTAATAGAAACAGGATACACCTGAGCTCAATTTCGAATCTCATATCAAAGGGTCTGAATACCTATGTAAATAAGGTATTTCTGTTTTGCATTTTCAATAAATTTGGCAAAATAATAAAAAACAAAATCTGTTTTGGCTTTGTCATTATGGGGTATTGTGTGTAGAATGATGAGAAAACCATTTTTTAAAATCACTTTTAGAATAAGGCTGCAACATAACAAAATGTGGAAAAAGTCAAGGGGTCTTAATACTTTCGCAATGCACTGTATATACATGTTTACATAGCGTTACCACTAGGAAAGGCATTCGGAGCGCCTTTGCTGCAGGCGCGCGTGCCTGTTCTTTGTCAACGGTCTGTCACAGTTGGAAGATGCCCAGTGAAAAGAACAGAGAAGCTTTCTCTCCTTATTTTGTATCCTGTTTTCCGGTTTGTATTCATTTGTTCGTTTTCAAATCAAGAGATAGCATGTTGAAATATACTGTGTTCACTTTTCTGATCATTTTGATGTATAATTTAATTGTTTTGACCGATTGAAAAACGAGCTACTTGAGTGTAGCCAAGAAGATAGCTAGCTCACTTTTATATGAGTGTATGTATATGTATAAATATGAACCAATGTAATGATATGTATTTTTGTCACGCCCTGATCTGTTTCAACTATCTTTGTGCTTGCCTCCACCCCTTCCAGGTTTTTACCCATCTTCCCCAGGTATTTATACCTGTGTTTTCTGTCTGTCCGTGCCAGTTTGTCTTGTTTGTTCAAGCCTACCAGCGTGTTGTGTCTCAGCGTCTGCCTTTTCC